>NC_053027.1:496553327-496853327 GCF_003073215.2 Triticum urartu | reverse complement strand
ATGCATGCGCATCTTATTTTTCTAGTAGGGATATTCAGTTCCATCAAATACTGGGCACGCAGCGGAGACTTTGATTATCCCTGCAGTCGACATAGCTAAAACTCCAGGTGGTTAAACCGAATCACATAGAACAAGGGAGTACCTTGCTCTGATATCAATTGAAAGTGTTAGTGATCGACTAGAGGGGGGTGAATATGCGATTTTTATGGAAGTCTTCAAAACATGGAAGTTTCGAAGACAAACGATAGAAATAAACCTATTACCATGCAGCGGAAGGTAAACTACACTAAGCAAGCCATAATCAAGTATTCAATGAAATGAAAGCACAAAGACTGATAGCAGCTAGGCAGTATAGATCAGGATGGAAGATAGTATGAAGTCAATCAGAACAAGCAGTCACACAGTGAAGACAAATAGATGATGCAAACAGGCAATGACTTCACAAGGACCAATCTGCAAATAAAGAGATGGGAAGGATAGAACCAGTGGCTCGTTGAAGACAATGATTTGTTGGACCAGTTTCAGCTGCTGTGACAACTTTACGTCTGGTTAGGGAGGCTGAGATTCAACTCAGAAGACCGCGTCTTCACCTTATTCCCCTTGAGCTAAGGACACCCAATCCTCGCCCAATCACTCTGGTAAGTCTTCAAGGCAGACTTCCAAACCTTCACAGACTTCGTTCACCGGCGATTCACAATGACTCTTGGATGCTCAAAACGCGATGCCTAACCAGCTGGAGGATTCACAGTCCTCAAGTGTAATAAGTCTTCAGATCACACAGACAGGAAGACTTAAGTGATGCCTATCACTCTTTGGCTCTGGGTGTTTAGGGCTTTATCCTCGCAAGGAATTCTCTCTCAAAGGCTTCGAGGTGGGTTGCTCTCAAACGACAAAAGCCGTACACTAACTCTGAGCAGCCAACCATTTATGGTTGTAGGGGGTGGGCTATTTATAGCCACTAGGCAACCCGACCTGATTTGTACGAAATGACCCTGGGTCACTAAGGAACTAACACGTGTTCCAACGGTCAGATTTCAAACACACACACGACAATTTTACTTGGGCTACAAGCAAAGCTGATTTATCCAACTCTGAATAAGATTTGCTCTCATAGTTTTCACTCGAAGACATAGGATTTTGGTTAAGCATCACTTCAGTCATTCTGACTGGTTCTCTTGGACCCCACTTAACAGTACGGTGGTTTCTATGACTCAACAAAGAAGAAAAAGAACGACGAAACAACTAAGTCTTCGCGCTCCATAGTCTTCACGCGATGTCTTCTCTTGTCATAGTCTTCAATGTGAATGTCTTCACATACCACCTTTGACTTCAATATCTTCATACATTTTTAGGGGTCATCTCAGGTAGGAAAACCGAATCAATTAGGGACTTCTACCTGTGTTATCCCGCAATTCTCACAAACACATTAGTCCCTCAACCAGGTTTGTCGTCAATACTCCAAAACTAATTAGGGATGGCACTAGATGCACTTACAGACATGTCCTTCATAACAAGGCATGTGTTGCGACTGCAACATGTGGAATGTTGCAATCCCGGTTGACCTCCCACAAGGGACATGCGTCACGCGCGCGAGGCGACAGGCAACGAGACGAAAATCAGCCGGGTAAACGCTGGTGTTTTCGTTTTTTGGCTGCTTTTTATTCTTTTTGGAAAATCCTAATAGTTGCGCACTCGCCCTTCAAAGTGCAATTTCACGCATTGGTGGGTGTATGTGGTGTATGTGAGCATCTGCTTTGTACCGTGTTACAAAAAATACAATTGCACTCGCCACACCATACTTTTATAGAGCATTGATTTTAATTTTTTTTAGTAAAATAGTCAAATATTTTTGATTTTTTTGGCAACATACTTGATCTAGCATTACTACGCCCGGTTAAATTTTGGGGACAAAATAACTTGAGCCTTACAACAGAATCAACGCTATATAAACGCCACTATTCACGGTTTTTGTTGTTGTGCTTTTGTTTTTTTCTCTCAGAATACGACATAGCTCATTTTGTCCTGAAATTTAAACGTGAGTATTATGCTAAACTATGTTTGTCGCAAAAAGATTTTACTTTTTTATTTTTTTTTCTTTATTTTTTGCTTAGTCTGGTGCGCCTACACCCATGTTCCAAAAATCCGCACAGATGAAGAAAAAAAAGCAAGTTCCACGCATCTTCTTTGAAAATGCCCTGCCTGTCAATGCAAGCAGTACCATCTGTCTATCTGATCACTCTGACGGTGCCTGTTGTTCTTTGGCGGATCTTCAGCAGCGAGCTACTACGATGCATCAGAGCTTTTGTGTCCTGTGTATTAAGTGCAGTTGCAGGTCTGCTTGTGTGTGGGTTGGAGCTCCATGTAACCACATTAACGTCTCCCCATGCTCAAATGACTTGTACTAACACGTAGCAGAGGCCTTCCTTTCAAAAAAAACGTAACAGAGGCCTAGCCTGCGCGAAAGGCTGAGACACGGCTTTGAAGTCCTGACCACCCACCCCTCTTAGATCCATAGAGCTAAGACTAGAGACCGTGCTACCTACATCAGCCGCCCAAAACAAATTTCGCACTATTAAAACGTCTACAGCCAGTGCTTTCAAATCCGCCTCATACGTCCCGACGAATCGTCCAATTACTATCTGATCATAATTTTTTACCCAGACAGGCTCGTTAAATGGGTCTCAAACGCCCGGACTGACTGGCACCCTTTATATCCAGCCCCAATATGGGGCGTCCGGCCACGCTCGCCACATCGGCGGCGGGGTCCCATGTAGAAATGCCCGGAAACCCGGCGGTCCAACGTCGCGGTGTGAACGCCACATGGCGTTGCTCCGGCTCGCCGCCCAATACCAAATCCGGCTATTTAAGACGGCCGGCATCCCGCAACCCTAACCCATCCACATTTCCCCTCTTCGCATCGCCAGGCTGAGCCCATCCATCTCCGCCCTCTCCCGATCCGGCGGTCTGCCCACACTCCGGCACTCCGGCATGGTCCGGAGCAAGATCACCTACTACGCGACGCTGATGTCGGGGCGCCGCTACGAGATCAAGCAGGAGATCCGGCGCGAGGCAAGCCGCCCGCGCCGCCCGCCTCCGGATTTGCCGGAGCCGGCGGAGGAGGAGGAGGAGCGGGCGAGGGAAGAGGAGGAGAAGGAGATGGTTCCAATGGAGATGGAGGAGGCGGAGCAGCAGCTGTCGGGCTTCAACATGAAGCAGACGGAGGCGGATGCCGTCACCCAGTTAGAGAAGATGACGGAGCAGCAGGGGGAAGAGGAGGAGAAGGAGATGGCTCCAATGGAGGTGGAGGAGGCGGAGCAGCAGCTGCCGGGCTTCAACATGGAGCAGGCGGAGACGGAGTGCGCCGTCACCCAGTCAGAGAAGATGACGGAGCAGCAGGCCATCCTGGAGTCCATCCAAGAGGAGGCATATGTGGCGGCCAACCGAGCGTTCCTCCGGTGCCTCTGCTCCGGCCTCCTCCGCCTCTATCCCCACGTAAAACCCTATCTTGATTACTGAACATGTAATCCATGTTTCATTTCTCTTATATTTATCAGAATCCCTATCACTCGGAAAAAAAATTAGACAGACGCAGCAATGCGTGTCATCAATAATCTAGTAAGTAGTAAAAATGGTCATTTATAGTAGAAAAAATACAACAATCTGAACATATAGTGCCGCCAAAAAAATGAACATGTAGTGCTGCGAGCGTAGACAGGATTATATATTCAGCCGCCCAAAAGCAAGTTCGCATTATATATTCCACCGGCAGGGTGTGTTCCTTTCCGCAATGAAAAAAAATGAACAACAGAACAAGACAGTAGAAGGATATTGATTGCAAGATAACATATTCATACTACTTGATACGTGTATGATACTATGATCACGGCACTGGCGTATGTATATATCGACCGATTGATGTATACATGTTGACCGTGCCGCCTCCGTCGGTAGCTCTCGTACCTAAACAAACATCCACGTTGTGTGCGTGGGAAGGTCAAGTCAAGAACCCCTCTCTACACGCGTAATTCCTCGATCGTTTTTTTTAAGAGGTAAATACATTAATGGTGCTTGAACTTGACATGGATGTATACTTTGTGTCTGAACTTGTAAAATACATTAAACTGGTTTCATAACTTGGCATGGATTTACATATACGGTTCAAATGACGTTTGTATATGTATGTGACGCTGACAAGGCAAGCCAGCATGGCATGAGGCCCGCTGTCAGTGACAAGGGTGTGTGATCTGACTTTTTTGCAGAAACCCCCACAATTTGTTTCTTTACCATAAGACCCTCATAGAAAAACTGACAAATTATAAGGGTGTGTGGCCTATTTTTTTTTCAGAAACCCCTGCAATTTTTTTCTTACCATAAGGCCCTCTGAGAGAAACTGACAAATTGTAAAATAAAAACTATTCCGTATCATTGTAAATGAATTCACATGTTATTTTGAAACACATTCATGCATTTGAAAAATATTTACGAATGATAAAAACATATATATAAATCAAGTATTCTTCATGTGAGGATCCGTAATCTAAGGGTGCACTAGGCTTGTATTTATATTTTAGAACACATACAAGCTTTTATATACTATATAAAATTTATAAAACAACACAATTTTTACTGAAAGCATGAACACATTTGTATTAATACAACACAGTTTTTACTTAAAGCATGAACACATTTATACAGCACATGAATATTTTATTAAAAATGTGAAAATTTTGAAATTATATGAGAATTTATTTAAATATATTGAAATTTCAAAATAATTTTAATATTTTATTAAAATGTGATTTTTGTTCTCATATTATAAAGTGTATAATTAATTATTAATTATATTATGTGTATTTTTGTTAAATTATTGCATAGGTATTTTATGAAATTCTATGAACCTTTTAATGTAATTTATTTTAAATATATGTATATTGTTTGTAACACATGATTATAATTTACATATTTTTTTACAGAATTATCAAATAAGAAAACAAACACGTTGAAAAGTGCACCACACTGTGGTCCATTTTAGCCACACGGGCTTGTTATGTTAAAAACCTAGATTTATCATTTTACCAATCGATGTACTTGGTTGGAGCGGTATGTGCGGCCGCTGTACTGGTTCTAGGTTGAACTCAACAGCACTATATTGTTGGAATAAAATTTTCAATTTATGTTGTTCAACTTTATGTTTATAAAGTGTATGAATCCTTTCATGACACTAAATTTTAACGGGTCAATTGGCTAGCCACGAACACCTGCATGCGTCAGCTAGCTGGTTTGAACCCTGGATCCGTTTTAACTATTAATAGATTATTAATTAATATAGTTTCATTACAGTAAATCGGTTTCTCTTTGAGGGCCTTTTTATAAGAAAAATATATTTCAGAGGGTTTCCTTAAAAACCAAGGCCACATGCCTTGTCCATTTTCCCTGACATATGACAAGTCCCCTGCCCTGCTGGCGTGCCTAGTCGCTGGCGTGCCTAGTCAGCATCATGGACGTGTAAAAACAAGATGTGAACCGTATATGCACGCCCATGTCAAGTTATGAAAGCAGTTCAATGTATTTTGCAAGTTCAGGCATCAAAGTGCACATTCAAGGCAAGTTCAAGCACCAGTGAGGTATTTACCTTTTTTTTAATACTGTACAACTACTTGCCTCTCTTTTTCTTCAGTTTGCGAGAATACTCCACAACCACTTGCTGGTGTAGTGCAGTAGTTTGACTCGGAGCGCACACGGCGACGATGGCGCGAGAGCTGATGGCACCAATCGAGTCTGGCGCGCCGGCCGGTTCTGCGCAGTCACCACTGGGCTGAATTAAGAGTTAAATTAACCATCTCGGAGTGTAATGTAATCATTGCGCCTGTCGTGTTTACCTGTCTGCACGTTGAGACGCTGTAAACAAACAACCCACAAATGGACCCCTTGACCACGTCGTGTCTCCCCGTGAATGCGGCTAAGCTAACGACCAATCGTACGAGCTACCATCCACCAATGCAGCCAGTAGCAACTAACCTTAACTTTGACAGAGTGCTTCCCATAACTTATCCAAACTGATGGTTGCGATCCACGAAAACCCTTGTCATTCAAATTTGATTGTAGGTTCTTACGAACTGGAGGCTCTGAATGCCTGCAAATGCTGGCACTCCTCGCACATAGGGGGGTACGGACGCTAGATCTGTCTGGATTTGAATTGAATTTGCCAAACGGAGGTCGCAGCTGCACGCGGCAGTGTCTGTTGCAACTTGCAACAAGAAACAGAGAAGAAACAGGTGCCGGTGTAACCAAAACAGCGAGTTTCCTTCCCCTCTACTGCCACGCACGCACGACCCGCGGGAACCATAACTACGTACTGGGGGAGCTCAGAGGAGTTGACCACGCGTCCTCGCGCGGCATGATCATGAATGCCGCCGGCCCCACGCCGTCAGCCTCTGCGCCCCCGTCGCCTTACTTTAAGCAACCGGCAGGCATGCCATCCTCGCCTCCTCTCCTCCACCGACTTGACTTCCTCCTCTCACAAGCCACAATCTGTCAATCTCATCTCGCTGACTCGCCTCGCCATGGAGATGGAGAAGGCAGCGGCGAAGACGGCGCAGCCGACGACGCTGCTGGACGTGCACGAGGTGGAGTGGATCACGCGGGAGCTGGAGCGGCTGCTCGGCAGGGAGACCGTTGGCGCCGGCGCCCGCGCGGACGCGCGCCGCCGCCGGAAGAGGGCCGAGGCCGATGCGGCCAGCAGCCCCGAGGCGCGCGCGAAGAAGGGAGGCTTCCTGGCCGAGCTCCTCGGGAACCACGCGGCCTCCATATGCGGCGACGGTGCCGTGGTCAGCGCGCGCCGCCGCCGCGGCCGCAGCGGCTTCCGGGAGGTCGATAAGGTCTAGATTGGAGCGTCGGTACGGTGTGCGTTTGACACGGTATCGTCGGCGCAAGTCTGGTCCTTCGATTTGTCTGTCAATTTCTCTGCGTAGCCAGTGGGACTTATAGGCTGGAATTGCCAGCGAACATAGTAGGATTTGATTACTGCTCCTCCTGTAAGTTCGCTCACTTTCATCCTGCACTTTTCCTGTTATCCAACATGTAAATACGAACGTGGAATTTGTGTCCTGCTCGCCTGCACTGTCTATTTTTTCTTCCGATTTTGCTGATCATCAGCCTCTTTTTTTTGGTGTGTGTTACTTAGAAATGCGACTGAAATTTAATAAAATTTCAGACAAATCAGTAGCGGCCTCTTTTGTTTCTGTCTCTGCACGAGTTGCCTGCCCGATAGCAACGTGGTGCGCTGTCGCACGCATCTTCAAGGAATGTGTAATTAGAATCACGCTGTTGTTGGCATGTTCATGGAATGTACTCTAATTTGCAACCGCTAAATTCTGCAGTAGCGTGTTAGATTTGGTAAATTTCAAGCAAAACCGGTAAATTTTCAGACAATAATAAAAAAAATACCTCTGCTGATGCTGCTAGTACTGCCCTTTGTTTGCTGAGCCTAGAGTGTAAAACGGAAGATATTGTTGTGGATCTGCCGCAGTTGTTGCTGTGATCGCTCACATGCATTCTGTTAGTTCAGAACTGTTTGTGTCAATAAAACCTCTTCCACGGACTTCAATGAACTTGCAAAACAAATACACTGGACTTCCCAACGAGCACTGACCGGGTGTTGCCGGAAGGAAGTGCATACTGCACAGTTGCGATCAAATTTGGATGAGGTAATATCACCGGAAGTCATAGAACTTATGGTTGATGTTTAGTTTGATGCTAGAACTTTGAGATACAGATTTATAGTCACTTAACTTGACATCACGTACAAATACAGTCACAAAATACGCATACGGACTTATCAGGGTGTATGGCCTCACCTCTCAGTGAGTGATGGCGCATGACCGACTCATTTTTGCACAAAACACACGCAGGTAATGTTTGATAGTAAAGTATTGTAAAAACTGAAGTATCAACAAACTACAGTAATTTTGCATGTAGGTATAATATACCGTGGTTTTGAGAAAACAGAGTATTTTGTAGTATTGATAATACACAGGACATGTTTGACGCAGCGACGTAAAATCAGTTGCAGCGTTAACAGTGCAAACACGTCTGCTTTTCCAGCGAAGCTAGCCGTTGCATGCAACAAAGTGATTGGCCAAAGAACGGCCATGCACATGGCCATAGAGTAGCCTGTTACCATCAGCATGCATAAGAAAGAAAGCTTGCACTGAGAACTCCGCTGAACGGCCGTGACCAAAAAAATCACTCGGCAGCACCGCGTAGCCGGCGGCACCAAGCGGCAGAGCTGCACGAGGACTGGCTGCTTGGCCTCCTTCCGCATCTACGGCGGAGCTGCACGTGTAGCAGATGGGACAACGACGAGCCATGGAGAGAGGTCTACATGCAACAGGAGTGAGTTGTCCATCCTAACACGAGCGTAGCTGAAAGACGTGCGACGGCATCTACAAAGAGCACAGGGCGGCGGCCGTGAATAATTTTTGTAGAGGGAGGCGAGTCATCAGCAGGGAAGAAGTTGACGACGTGCGACGTCGTTCTTTTCGTCTGCTCTGTTTTTAATAAACAGGTTCTGGGTTCTTTTTATAAAACAGAGAAAAAACAGTGTTTTGACAAATATTGTAGTATTAAAATCACAGTTTATAGGGACAACCAAACAGCTCATTGTAAATAAAACTGTAGTAATCTGAAAAACTGTAATATTCGTGAAATACATAGAAAATATTTTGCTATCAAACAGGGGCCTCACTTTTTTTATTTGCAAAAAAAGCCGACCACTGTACTGCATATAGGTACGAAAATTAACACAAAAATAGGGGACCCCCGAGTCGAACCGGCGACCGATGTTCAAGACGCAAGCCACTTTAGGCAACTACCCTTCCCTGTTCGCACATCAAGCACGGATGGCAAACTTTAGATGTATTGAACGTGGAGCTTGTTTTCTCTTGAGGTGGGCGTGGAGCTTAAATGACATTCATTTTTTCACATCTACTATGAGCAGTGGGTGTACATCTGCAGCCCATTTAAGCTTTTACCCGCCTTTTTTTTACCTGAAACATGTAGAGGCTCGCACTGCTACAGTTGATTCCATCAAGCAGGACGAGAAGCCATGTTCAGGTAGGTTGGACGCATTAAGATCAACATAAAATGCCATCAACACAGTACTTACAAGTGAAGCAATAAAACAATGGGAGTGATACTAACTGCACATTAGGACGGTTTGACAGAGCGGTAAAACTGAGTGACATCTCAACAATCAAGCCCCTATGCATGGAAATTTGTTCTTGCTTCCTTTGTCACTCTGGCTGGCTGTACACACAAGATGCATATCTTTTGGAAAAAAAAGGAATGTTCTAAGAATATTATACCCACTTTTACTCATGACTTATATTAAATACATTATATAATTTAAATATTAGACACAATTGAATATTCATATCAACATTTTTCATTTTAAATTTATGAATATTTTTAATTATACAAACATTGAACTATACAAATGTGAGAATAGTTACTGAAATGTTTGTATAATTAAAATAATATTTTGAATTCTAATTTTGGAAATACTTGTGTTATTTTAACTGTACAAACATTTTATAATACATAAATATTATTTAAATATATTAATATTTTAAATATTACATGAAATTTTTAACACATGAATATTTAGATGTCATTTTTGTTACTGAAATTATAATTGACATACTATCTACATTTTTTTAGTATATTAAGACTACTAATTCATTGTAGACGTGTATATGTGCAGGTTGTAGTGACTAGAACGTCTTGTGTGCTAACCTTTGGTTGTTGTTTGTTTGAGAGCTGGTGGCCACACTTTTTCCTGTTAATTTTCACTGTGTAATGACAGGTGGGACCCACTGTTGATGGACGCGAAAAATAAATGTCATTTAAGTTCCGATTTCAATACATCTAAGCTTTGCTATCAGTAGTTGACATGCGGACGTGAAGAGTGGTTTGGCATGAGTGGCTTGTGCTGTAAACATTGGTAGCTGGTTCGACTCCAGCCTCACCTATTTGTTGTCTTAATTTTCGTGCCTATATGCAGTACTGTGGATGTCTTTTTCTGCAAATAAAAAAGTGTGAGGGTGTTTTGTACAAAAATGAGTGAGCCGAGGGCCACCACTCACTGACCGGTGGGGCCATATGTTCGCATGCTTATTTTGTGACCGTATTTGCACGCAATGTCAAGTTAAGTGACCACAAATCTGTATTTTCAAACTTCTAGCACCAAACTGAACATCGGGCACAAGTTTTATGACTTCCGGTAATATTACCTCAATCAGGATCATAAACCAAACAATTTCGGAAACAACAAAAGAGAGCGTAAAAGTGGGTTAATTAGGTCGCAGAAGTGTGCTGATCCTTGCAAATTCGAAAAGCGAAGAAAAACGTAAGAGGAATACTGCTCAAAGCCTGTTTGTCTGTTTTTTTTCTCCCCAGAATACATCATGAAAAGGTGTATCATCATTTCATAGAAGAAGTGCCAAAGCGGTTAGTACAAGGCCAAACGGCAATAGCTTTTTTTAAAACAACAAAGTTATCCCGCTGAATGATACATTTATGAAAGCAAAATATTTAGAAAACTCGTGATTGGTGTGGAGGGGAAGATATGCTTACGAAATTGTTCAAAAAAGAATTGTTGCATTTCATTGCTTCTTCGTAGTTTCGAATCCATTCACTTTGACGGTTGACATGTAGGTTAAGGTTATAGTGCATATAGTTTAAAAAAGAGAGGTTATAGAGCATATGAAAAGGAACAACAGATAAATGTCAAATGAAGATGTATCCAGTCAAATCTTAATCTCGCCACACTCCATAAATAAAGCACGTGGACCAACTGATACATGGTGTTGAAGAAATCGGAAATTGTATATACCACCATTGATGCTCTGCTTTCACCATTGTATCTATCGTCTTGGGTAGATGAAAGGATTTTTTTCTAGAGGAGATTTCTAGTGTTAACTTTGTCATGTTGAACGAGCCAACAATTTTTTTGTGTGTGTATCCTCATAGGCACTTCTCCAAATCCATTGCCGGGAATAGTAATAGGTTTCGGTTTTCAGTTTTGTACATTTTCATCGGAGATAAGAAAGGTGGAGTTCCAGGAATATGTTTGCTATAATTTTATAAGAGAGGGCTAATATTATAAGCAATTGACAACATCTCAAACGCATCTATAATTTTTGCTATATATTAATCCGGTGTCAAGTGCCAGTTTTTTTTTGCATACTTTTAAAACTAGTAAGCGTGCACGTGCAACGCACGTATAATCATAGGAAGAAATTTCCCCAGTTATCTTACTTAGGAAACAATTATTTCAAATCTTAATTTCTATGAAATTATGCCTTTGCAAATATAGTTTTGCAAATGGACTTCTCAACCCACGATTAACCTCACAAAGATGCATCACCATGTATCACAATCTATAGATACAACTGGTGCTACCATGACTGTGTAACCACAACATTCTTTTCATACATTCAGTGTAGAAATTAATAAGAAAAACATACATTAACAAAAGTAATATGATAACAAAATAGAAGAACTGGAAGTAGCGTTCAACATGGTATACACACATTGTGCAAAACTGGGCTAAGATGATAGTGTAACAATCTTGTACACACATTGTGCACCTCTACTCATTGTCATGCTCAAGCCTGGAATGAAATTTAATAACTCAATTCATCCACAGAAAAAAAAGTATATCCTTGACCACAAAGCATCACTAATAATATAGTTCATAAAAATATACAAATAAGTTGAACGATGAGTGTTTTTGTCTATTATCAGACTTTTGTATTTTTGAAACCCACATACGATAGGTGTTTACTTTGATCTGTAAGAATTATCACTCCCTCAATGACTTGAACTTAAGTCGTGTCATCCCTTCAGTGAAGCTTTGTAGTTTTCGATGAGAAAATCGAAAGCCACAAGCTTCAGTGAATCCTTAAGTTCTGATAAAATAATATAAGTAGTTGGATAATAAAAATGAAAGGATCATCATGGTCAATGTACATCACGAAGCTCCATGTAAAACAAGCATTGACATGCATGCATATCTAGCAGCATGCCCATGCTGAATGAGTCAATATTGGGTTCTAGCTTAGTGTTGCCGCCATCACTGTAGATCAATTACAAGGAACGTGCTACTAATATTAAACTTACAAAAAGATCATTGCATATTACTATCGAAGATGAGACTATGACACGTTCTACTAAAACACAACTTTTGTGTCCTCTTGTGATTCTACTTTGCTTCATTGCGATCCTTACAAAAACAAGATTGATACAAGTTAATCCAAGATTCTACTCATGGATAACTGCCCCTTCTTGGGTGAGTGGATCAGGGTGCAAAATAAAATAAAATGCAATGAATATTTCATGTCATATGCTATTGGAAGTTACTAACATAGCAATAATTAGCAAAGCAAAGCATTAAAATAGCAAAGCAAAGAATGAAATAGCTCATGTAGATGTGTTTATGTTCCCTACCTGTATCAAGCAATACATTTGGCAAAATTGTGCCTTGTACCATGACCACATTGGACAAAAGCTAATTAAATAGATCATATGAAAACAGTAACATGTCACTTGTCTTTTGCATCAACATCTGAAGGTTGCCATAAAATGCCAATCAATCCAAAACAGTGCCTTGCATGCATATTCGGCAGAGCATTAACCCTGTATCTCCATACAAATCAAGCAAGCCCGATGTAAGAAAATTTTTATCCAACTCAACATTCGACTCAATTATAATATACTATCATCGACTCAACTTGCTTCCATAATAATATAAATTGTTACCATCATTTGTGTCGAATAATTTGTGTCTGCTTGTGTTGTGAATAGGCAGATGGAAGCAAACTCTAGGTAGATGGAAGCAAACTCCTATCTCCTTGGAATATAATGAAATTTTTGTTCTGTTGTAAGCACATGTTGCTTCCGTTATGGGATATGCTTCCACGACAATGAACCATTGCTTCAATTATATCGAGAATTTGCTTCCATGGTGACAATGAAGGGCTGGGCAAAATATGCAACTGGTAATTACATATGTCCTCATTTTTAAAAATTATTAAGAAATAAAAATTGCTATCACAACAACATTATTTTCCACCCGTCTAGTTAGCGTCGCAAGCACGCTGACTGGACTATCTCACATGCACGCGAGCTCGCCGTCATCAATAAGACCACCACATCTTGGTGGTAGCGTA
Source organism: Triticum urartu (assembly GCF_003073215.2). NCBI lineage: Eukaryota > Viridiplantae > Streptophyta > Magnoliopsida > Poales > Poaceae > Triticum > Triticum urartu. The sequence goes on along the minus strand of NC_053027.1, from coordinate 496,840,095 downwards.
CTCGACATCTTTACAATGCATCAGGTTGTAGGCAGAGAAACCTGCATAGTAAAATCATCAATGGGAAACAATGAAGTGCTCACACAGGCAATGGTTGTGTCAAAAATTCACTCCAGGAAGCAACACTGGCAGCGACTAAAGCACATGCCGGTAGTGGGTGAAGCAAAAAAGATGTGATAAATAAAAAAGTAGGAAGCAAGGCTAATACGAAGCAATGGTTTGACACTACAACTGATTAGATTTGAGAAATCTGCATGCTTGCCGAGATGGGTGTAAGATTCTAATGTCCGCGATCACATTAGATCTCTGTATTAGAAGCATATGTTAGATATCATGGGAGCATGGTTAATGAGAAGCGCTAATTTGGTGCTAATGTAACATATATTAGACACATCCGAAGCATACGTATTTGAGTTTACAAACATCTTTTTGCCACACAGCATATGTACATTAGATGCAGTACAACTGATTAGATGCATACCTGAATGAAGGATTAAAATTAGAAGAAAAACAGAATTTCCAACATTAATCAATCCAAATGAGAGAATGTTACCCTTATAGGAGAGGATTCAATGCGAGATCTGTACTGGACTGTGTCACTTTCGCCGCTTCTTTTCTCTTCTTTTCTCCTAACCTTGCTCCCGATGGACATGTAGTACAACAGCAGCAACAAGATTATCAGGCCCGTCTCATCTGATCATCTCTCACGTAGCACTACTTACAAACTGGATTGGGCTAAAAAAAAAGCCTTACAAACTGGATTGGACTAAAAAACTTACAAACTGGATCAACGCTTAGCAGCAAGGCACATCACACGCAGCAATAGGACCCGCACATGTGCCACCTAAGAGCGTCTTTGGGATGTCCATGCAGGAGAGAACATCATGGGTGGCACATAGGACACCAACACGGGAGAGGAACAGGAAGGCAAGGGGGGTTCTGAGCTTGTTCCATGGATAATGGCAGGCGCAACCACCAGAGGGATGCCACACCGGCGCGGTGAATCTCACGGCCGCAGTGGGACTGGAAGATCGCTGAAGGAGAGAACCGGATCAGCGAGGGGCGTGGTTAGCTCGGCAATGGAGCTGTGGCGGCCTCGCGGAGGCAGTCAAGATGGGGGTGAGAGTCAGGTGGGACGGTGGATGTGGGATTAATTGCGGGATTTATGGGGGGACCCGGGAAGAAATCAGGCTCATTTGGAAACTGAATGATGGATTTTGGAAGCAAATCAGCCGTGACATTAAAAGCTGATTGAAGTCCCTCAATTAGTCTGCCGAATCATCTGGTGGAGTACGGTCAGTCTACGTGAACTGCTAGGCGCACACCAGATCTCTAATAAATTAATGATGGTTGTTAGATTGGGTCACGTGGGCTTCATCGTGTGGTGGTGATGTGTCCATGGACGTTTCGCGGGGTGCACGTAAGAAATTTTTTGTTTGATTATTTAATAGTAGTGGAGATTTGTAGAAATAATATTTTGCGGGGACAAATAAATAAAATATGTTCATGAAGTTTCAAGTTGGGAAAACATGGGTTAGAGGAGTACCTGGGGTGCCCCATGTTAGGGGAACGTGCTACACAGTATTTTTTTTATGTCGCGCGTGAAAATTCCAAGATCACTATGGACATACAAGTAACTACGATCTCACAAACAATCAATATTGTGGAAGAGGAAGATGTCAGTGAAGCTTGCCGTTTCCCGTAGGTTGGTTATACCTCCCATACGTAGAGTTTTTTTTCCAGGATGATATGTGGATCTAGTGTCAAAGTAGACAACGCCTCCAAGGTATCCACGCACCACGCATACCGATCTAGCAGCACCGCGACACTCCATGGAACCAACACAAAAAATTGCGTGAAGAAAATAGAGAAAGAACAACCTAGCGGGGTACCGATCTAGATTAGGAAGAGAGAAGGCAGAAACACACATGGGTTTAATAAGATGCTTGGTGAAAGGATCGGTATGGTCGATTAGAAGGGGGTTGAATAGGTGACTAACATTTTTTTTAACTTTGTTCCCAAATTTTAGGCTCAGCAATAAAATATGTTGTCTATATATGCAACTAGATGAACAAGCTATCTGTCAAACACAACACATAACAAGTACAAGCAAAGGTAAGATGTAACCGCAAGTGAAGACGATGAAGATGGGGATGTGTTTCCGAAGTTTTATCTTTTGGGGGAGGTACGTCTTTGTTGAAGGGGTGCTGAGGCACAATGCTCCCCAAGCGTCCCAAGGACTCTATCTATTCTTCTCACGCATTCTCACAATGCAAGGTGCCACGAATCCACTAGTGATGTCTTCAAGGCGACAACCGGGACATTTACAAACAAGATTGGGCATCTCACCACAACTTAATTGGAAGCTCCCAACACCGCCATGAAGATTCACCACAACAGAATGTGGCTCCGAAGTGACATCTTCCGTCTAGGCTGTCCAAACACGCTTAGAGTAGGAAGACCCACAAAAAATGTATAGGGGAATCAAATTTTCTTTGGTGGAAGTGTAGATCTAGGTCTCCTCCCTCAATCCCTTGCAAATCAACAAGTTTGGTTGGCTAGAGTAGGAGATCAGGCAAAATGAAGCTTAGGACATTAATGGACAAGAGAGGGAGGCTAGAGATAGGTGGGAGGTGGAAGAACCACCTCCTTAAATAGTCCCACCTTAATTATAACCGTTACGCGGGAAAAAGTACTGGAGCGGTACAATCGCTCGGGTGAGCGGTACAATCGCTCGGGTGAGCGGTACAACCGCTCCAGGAAGCAAACCCTAGTTGCAATGGCCATAATGGTACAACCACCCTGACCACCGGTTGTACCAATTACTAGGGAATAGTCGGAACAACCGTTGCACAGCCGCTCGAGTACTGCGCCCAACACCAAGCGAAATCACCCACGAGTAGTGGTTGGGGCGGTACAAGCGCCAGTTCAACCGCCCTGCTAGCACAAGAGTGTGCAAGAGCATGGTGCTTGAAGGAAATATGCCCTAGAGGCAATAATAAAGTTATTATTTATTTCCTTATATCATGATAAATGTTTATTATTCATGCTAGTTCATGCTAGAATTGTATTAACCGGAAACATAATACATGTGTGAATACATAGACAAACAGAGTGTCACTAGTATGCCTCTACTTGACTAGCTCGTTAATCAAAGATGGTTATGTTTCCTAACCATGAACAATGAGTTGTTATTTGATTAACCGGGTCACATCATTAGTTGAATGATCTGATTGACATGACCCATTCCATTAGCTTAGCACCCGATCGTTTAGTATGTTGCTATTGCTTTCTTCATGACTTATACATGTTCCTATGACTATGAGATTATGCAACTCCCGTTTACCGGAGGAACACTTTGTGTGCTACCAAACGTCACAACGTAAAAGGGTGATTATAAAGGTGCTCTACAGGTGTCTCCAAAGGTACATGTTGGGTTGGCGTATTTCGAGATTAGGATTTGTCACTCCGATTGTCGGAGAGGTATCTCTGGGCCCTCTCGGTAATACACATCACATAAGCCTTGCAAGCATTACAACTAATATGTTAGTTGTAAGATGATGTATTACGGAACGAGTAAAGAGACTTGCCGGTAACGAGATTGAACTAGGTATTGGAAACTGACGATCGAATCTCGGGCAAGTAACATACCGATGACAAAGGGAACAACGTATGTTGTTATGCGGTCTGACCGATAAAGATCTTCGTAGAATATGTAGGAGCCAATATGGGCATCCAGGTCCCGCTATTGGTTATTGACCGGAGACATGTCTCGGTCATGTCTACATTGTTCTCGAACCCGTAGGGTCCGCACGCTTAAGGTTACGATGACTTATATTATGAGTTTATGCATTTTGATGTACGAAGGTTGTTCGGAGTCCCGGATGTGATCACGGACATGACGAGGAGTCTCGAAATGGTCGAGACATAAAGATTGACATATTGGAAGCCTATATTTGGACATCGGAATTGTTCCGGGTGAAATCGGCATTTTACCGGAGTATCGGGGGGTTACCGGAACCCCCCGGGAGCTAAATGGGCCATGATGGGCCTTAGTGGAAAAGAGAAGAGGCAGCCCTACATGGGCCACACGCCCCTCCCCTCCCTTGGTCCGAATTGGACAAGGAGAGGGGGCCGGCCCCTCTCTCTCTTTTCCCCCCTCCACAAGTCCTATTCCAACTAGGATTGGGGGGGAATCCTACTCCCAGAGGGAGTAGGACTCTCCTGGCGCGCCCTATGTGGCCGGCCAGCCTCCCCCCTTTGGTCCTTTATATACTGAGGCAGAGGCACCCTAGAGACACACAAGTTGATCCACGTGATCTATTCCTTAGCCGTGTGCGGCGCCCCCAGCCACCATAGTCCTCGATAATATTGTAGCGGTGCTTAGGCGAAGCCCTGCAGCAGTAGTACGTCAAGATCGTCACCACGCCGTCGTGCTGACGGAACTCTTCCCCGACACTTTGCTGGATCGGAGTCCGGGGATCGTCATCGAGCTGAACGTGTGCTAGAACTCAGGTGCCGTAGTTTCGGTGCTTGATCGGTCGGATCGTGAAGACGTACGACTACATCAACCAAACGCTTCCGTTGTCGATCTACTAGGTATGTAGATCATACTCCCCCTCTCGTTGCTATGCATCACCATGATCTTGCGTGTGCGTAGGAAATTTTTTGAAATTACTACGAATCCCAACAGTGGTATCAGAGCCTAGGTTTTATATGTTGATGTTATATGCACGAGTAGAACACAAGTGAGTTGTGGGCGATATAAGTCATATTGCCTTACCAGCATGTCATACTTTGGTTCGGCGGTATTGTTGGATGAAGCGCCTAGACCGACATTACGCGTACGCTTACGCGAGACCGGTTCTCCCGACGTGCTTTGCACAGAGGTGGCTTGTGGGTGACAGTTTCTCCAACTTTAGTTGAACCAAGTGTGGCTACGCCCGGTCCTTGCGAAGGTTAAAACGGAGTCAAATTGACAAACTATCGTTGTGGTTTTGATGCGTAGGTGAGATTGGTTCTTACTTAAGCCCGTAGCAGCCACGTAAAACTTGCAACAACAAAGTAGAGGACGTCTAACTTGTTTTTGCAGGGCATGTTGTGATGTGATATGGTCAAACATGATGCTGAATTTTTATTGTATGAGATGATCATGTTTTGTAACCGAGTTATCGGCAACTGGCAGGAGCCATATGGTTGTCGCTTTATTGTATGCAATGCAATCGCGATGTAATGCTTTACTTTATCACTAAACGGTAGCGATAGTCGTGGAAGCACAAGCTTGGCGAGACGACAACGATGCTACGATGGAGATCAAGGTGTGCCGCGCCGGTGACGATGGTGATCATCGACGGTGCTTCGGAGATGGAGATCACAAGCACAAGATGATGATGGCCATATCATATCACTTATATTGATTGCATGTGATGTTTATCTTTTATGCATCTTATCTTGCTTTGATTGACGGTAGCATTATAAGATGATCTCTCACTAATTATCAAGAAGTGTTCTCCCTGAGTATGCACCGTTGCGAAAGTTCTTCGTGCTGAGACACCACGTGATGATCGGGTGTGATAGGCTCTACGTTCAAATACAATGGGTGCAAAACAGTTGCACACGCGGAATACTCAGGTTATACTTGACGAGCCAAGCATATACAGATATGGCCTCGGAACACGGAGACCGAAAGGTCGAGCGTGAATCATATAGCAGATATGATCAACATAGCGATGTTCACCAATGAAACTACTCCATCTCACGTGATGATCGGACATGGTTTAGTTGATTTGGATCACGTAATCACTTAGAGGATTAGAGGGATGTCTATCTAAGTGGGAGTTCTTAAGTAATATGATTAATTGAACTTAAATTTATCATGAACTTAGTCCTGGTAGTATTTTGCAAATTATGTTGTAGATCAATAGCTCGCGTTGTTGCTTCCCTGTGTTTATTTTGATATGTTCCTAGAGAAAATTGTGTTGAAAGATGTTAGTAGCAATGATGCGGATTGGATCCGTGATCTGAGGTTTATCCTCATTGCTGCACAGAAGAATTATGTCCTTGATGCACCGCTAGGTGACAGACCTATTGCAGGAGCAGATGCAGACGTTATGAACGTTTGGCTAGCTCAATATGATGACTACTTGATAGTTTAGTGCACCATGCTTAATGGCTTAGAATCGGGACTTCAAAGACGTTTTGAACGTCATGGACATATGAGATGTTCCAGGAGTTGAAGTTAATATTTCAAGCAAATACCCGAGTTGAGAGATATGAAGTCTCCAACAAGTTCTATAGCTAAAAGATGGAGGAGAATCGCTCAACTAGTGAGCATGTGCTCAGATTGTCTGAGTACTACAATCGCTTGAATCAAGTGGGAGTTAATCTTCCAGATAAGATAGTGATTGACAGAATTCTCTAGTCACCATCACCAAGTTAGTAGAACTTCGTGATGAACTATGATATGCAAGGGATAACGGAAACGATTCCCAAGCTCTTCGTAATGCGGAAATTGACGAAGGTAGAAATCAGAAAAACATCAAGTGTTGATGGTAGACAAGACCACTAGTTTCAAGAAAAGGGCAGAGGGAAGAAGGGGAACTTCAAGAAGAACAGCAAGCAAGTTGCTGCTCAAGTGAAGAAGCCCAAGTCTGGTCCTAAGCCTGAGACTAAGTGCTTTCTACTGCAAAGGGACTGGTCACTGGAAGCGGAACTACCCCAAGTGATTGGCGGATAAGAAGGATGGCAAAGTGAACATAAGTATATTTGATATACATGTTATTGACGTGTACTTTACTAGTGTTTATAGCAACCCCTCAGTATTTGATACTAGTTCAGTTGCAGTTCAGTTGTTAAGATTAGTAACTCGAAACGGGAGTTGCAGAATAAACAGAGACTAGTTAAGGGTGAAGTGACGATGTGTGTTGGAAGTGGTTCCAAGATTGATATGATCATCATCGCACACTCCCTATACTTTCGGGATTAGTGTTGAACTTGAATAAGTGTTATTTGGTGTTTGCGTTAAGCATGAATATGATTTGATCATGTTTATTATAATACGATTATTCATTTAAGTAAGAGAATAAATTGTTGTTCTGTTTACATGAATAAAACCTTATATGGTACACACCCAATGAAAATAGTTCGTTGGATCTCGATCATAGTGATACACATAATCATAATATTGAAACCAAAAGATGCAAAGTTAATAATGATAGTGCAACTTATTTGTAGCACTGCCGTTTAGGTCATATTGGTGTAAAGTGCATGAAGAAACTCCATGCTGATGGGATTTTGGAATCACTTGATTATGAATCACTTGATGCTTGCGAACCATGCCTCATGGGCAAGATGACTAAGACTCCATTCTCCGGAGCGAGCAACTGACTTATTGGAAATAATACATACTGATGTATGCGGTCTGATGAGTGTTAAGGCTCACAGCAAGTATCGTTATTTTCTGAAGTTCACAGATGATTTGAGCAGATATGGGTATATCTACTTGATTAAACATAAGTCTGAAACATTTGAAAAGTTCAAAGAATTTCAGAGTGAAGTGGAAAATCATCGTGACAAGAAAATAAAGTTTCTACGATCTGATCGCGGAGACAAATATTTGAGTTACGAGTTTGGTCTTCAGTTAAAACAATATGAAATAGTTTCACTACTCACGCCACCTGGAACACCATAGCATAATGGTGTGTCCGAACATCATAACCGTACTTTATTAGATATGGTGCGATCTATGATGTCTCTTACCGATCTACCACTATCGTTTTGGGGTTATGCATTAAAGACAGCTGCATTCACGTTTAAAAGGGCACCATCTAAGTCTGTTGAGACGACACAATCTGAACTGTGGTTTGGCAAGAAACCAAAGTTGTCGTTTCTTAAAGTTTGGGATTGTGATGCTTATATGAAAAGTTTCATCCTGATAAGCTCAAACCCAAATCGGAGAAATATGTTTTCATAGGATACCCAAAGGAGACTATTGGGTACACCTTCTATCACAGATCCAAAGGCAAGACATTCGTTGCTAAAATGGAGCCTTTCTAGAGAAGGAGTATCTCTCGAAAGAAGTGAGTGGGAGGAAAGTAGAACTTGACGAGGTAACTGTACCTACTCCCTTATTAGAAAGTAGTACATCACAAAAACCTGTTTCTGTGACACCTACACCAGTTAGTGAGGAAGCTAATGATGATGATCATGTAACTTCAGATCAAGTTACTACCGAATCTCGTAGGTAAACCAGAGTGAGATCCGCACCAGAGTGGTACAGTAATCCTGTTCTGGAAGTCATGTTACTAGACCATGACGAACTTGCGAACTATGAGGAAGCGATGATGAGCCTAGATTCCGCGAAATGGTTTGAGGCCATAAAATCTGAGATATGATCCATGTATGAGAACAAAGTATGGACTTTGATTGACTTGCCCGATGATCGGCAAGCCATAGAAAATAAATGGATCTTCAAGAGGAAGACGGACGATGATAGTAGTGTTACTATCTACAAAGCTAGAATTGTCGCAAAAGGTTTTCGACAAAGTTCAAGGTGTTGACTACGACGAGAGTTTCTCACTCGTATATATGCTTAAGTCTGTCTGAATCATGTTAGCAATTGCCGCATTTTATGAAATCTGGCAAATGGATAAACAAAACTGCATTCCTTAATAGATTTATTAAAAAAGAGTTGTATATGATACAACCAGAAGGTTTTGTCAATCCTAAAGGTGCTAACAAAATATGCAAGCTCCAGCGATCCATCTATGGACTGGTGCAAGCATCTCGGAGTTGGAATATACGCTTTGATAAGTTGATCAAAGCATATAGTTTTATACAGACTTATGGTGAAGTCTGTATTTATAAGAAAGTGAGTGGGAGCACTACAACATTTCTGATAAGTATATGTGAACAACATATTGTTGATCGGAAATAATGTATAATTTTCTGGAAAGCATAAAGGAATATTTGAAAGGAATTTTTCAAAGAAAGACCTCGGTAAAGCTACTTACATATTGAGCATCAAGATCTATAGAGATAGATCAAGACGCTTGATAAGTTATTTCAATGAGTACATACCTTGACAAGATTTTGAAGTAGTTCAAAATGGAACAGTCAAAGAAAGAGTTCTTGCCTGTGTTGCAAGGTGTGAAATTGAGTAAGACTCAAAGCCCGACCACGCCAGAAGATAGAAATAGAATGAAAGTCATTCCCTATGCCTCAGCCATAGGTTCTATAAAGTATGCCATGCTGTGTACCAGATCTATTGTATACCCTACACTGTGTTAAGCAAGGGAGTACAATAGTGATCTAAGAGTAGATCACTGGACAGCGGTCAAAATTATCCTTAGTGGAATAAGGAAATATTTCTCAATTATGGAGGTGACAAAAAGGTTCGTCGTAAAAAGTTACGTCGATGCAAGTTTTGACACAGATCTGGATGACTCTAAGTCTCGATCTAGATACATATTGAAAGTGGGAGCAATAAGCTAGAGTAGCTCCGTGCAGAGCATTGTCGACATAGAAATTCGCAAAATACTTACGGATCTGAATGTGACAGACCCGTTGACTAAAATTATCTCACAAGCAAAACATGATCACACCTTAGTACTCTTTGGGTGTTAATCACATAGTGATGTGAACTAGATTACTGACTCTAGTAAACCCTTTGGGTGTTGATCACATATTGATGTGAACTATGGGTGTTAATCACATGGTGATGTGAACTATTGCTGTTAAATCACATGGCGATGTGAACTAGATTATTGACTCTAGTGCAAGTGGGAGACTGAAGGAAATATGCCCTGGAGGCAATAATAAAGTTATTATTTATTTCCTTATATCATGATAAATGTTTATTATTCATGCTAGAATTGTATTAACCGGAAACATAATACATGTGTGAATACATAGACAAACAGAGTGTCACTAGTATGCCTCTACTTGACTAGCTCGTTAATCAAAGATGGTTATGTTTCCTAACCATGAACAATGAGTTGTTATTTGATTAACCGGATCACATCATTAAGAGAATGATCTGATTGACATGACCCATTCCATTAGCTTAGCACCCGATCGTTTAGTATGTTGCTATTGCTTTCTTCATGACTTATACATGTTCCTATAACTATGAGATTATGCAACTCCCGTTTACCGGAGGAACACTTTGGGTACTACCAAACGTCACAACGTAACTGGGTGATTATAAAGGAGTACTACAGGTGTCTCCAAAGGTACATGTTGGGTTGGCGTATTTCGAGATTAGGTTTTGTCACTCCGATTGTCGGAGAGGTATCTCTGGGCCCTCTCGGTAATGCACATCACTTAAGCCTTGCAAGCATTGCAACTAAATGAGTTAGTTGCGGGATGATGTATTACAGAACGAGTAAAGAGACTTGCCGGCAACGAGATTGAACTAGGTATTGGAATACCGACGATCGAATCTCGGACAAGTAACATACCGATGACAAAGGGAACAACGTATGTTGTTATGCGGTCTGACCGATAAAGATCTTCATAGAATATGTAGGAGCCAATATGGGCATCCAGGTCCCGCTATTGGTTATTGACTGGAGACATGTCTCGGTCATGTCTACATTGTTCTCGAACCCGTAGGGTCCGCACGCTTAAGGTTACGATGACTGCTATATTATGAGTTTATGCATTTTGATGTACCGAAGGTTGTTCGGAGTCCCGGATGTGATCACGGACAGACATGACGAGGAGTCTCGAAATGGTCGAGACATAAAGATTGATATATTGGAAGCCTATGTTTGGATATCGGAAGTGTTCCGGGTGAAATCGGGATTTTACCGGAGTACCGGGAGGTTACCGGAACCCCCCGGGAGCTAAATGGGCCATGATGGGCCTTAGTGGAAAAGAGAAGAGGCAGCCCTACATGGGCCGCGCGCCCCTCCCCTCCCTTGGTCCGAATTGGACAAGGAGAGGGGGCCGGCCCCTCTCTCTCTTTTCCCCCCTCCACAAGTCCTATTCCAACTAGGATGGGGGGGGAATCCTACTCCCAGAGGGAGTAGGACTCTCCTGGCGCGCCCTATGTGGCCGGCCAGCCTCCCCCCTTTGGTCCTTTATATACTGAGGCAGAGGCACCCTAGAGACACACAAGTTGATCCACGTGATCTATTCCTTAGCCGTGTGCGGCGCCCCCAGCCACCATAGTCCTCGATAATATTGTAGCGGTGCTTAGACGAAGCCCTGCAACAGTAGTACGTCAAGATCGTCACCACGCCGTCGTGCTGATGGAACTCTTCCCCGACACTTTGCTGGATCGGAGTCCGGGGATCGTCATCGAGCTGAACGTGTGCTAGAACTCGGAGGTGCCGTAGTTTCGGTGCTTGATCGGTCGGATCGTGAAGACGTACGACTACATCAACCAAACGCTTCCGTTGTCGATCTACTAGGTATGTAGATCATACTCCCCCTCTCGTTGCTATGCATCACCATGATCTTGCGTGTGCGTAGGAATTTTTTTGAAATTACTACGAAACCCAACAGTGCGTGCTCCCATGTTTGGTTTTGGTAATCGATGGAAATTCCTATGTTTGGTTGCTTTGAATGTTACTCAAAGGGTTTATCCATAGGCAATGCTTGAAGATCATATGTTGGCTTCAAGGTCGAATATAGAAGATTATGTGTTTTTCAAGGAGTTATCCAAAGATCGGTCATGTGAGAGTTTGAACCTATTGCAAGCATGTCTTGAAGAAGAAGATTGTGTGAACATTCATGTCTACCTTCAAGACATCATCTTAATGACGAGAGAAGATAAGATACAAGGTTGATCAAGACTAAAAGCTAAGAGTGGATTCAAGTTTATCAACACACAAAGCGTAGAAGATGTACCGAGTGGGATCAAGCGATCTCTTGGTATGGTAAGCATTGTCCATTGCGCTTTGTGTACTAACCCATGATCTATGTGAGGTTTCTTGGTGGGGTTAGGCATGTTTCCATGAGCTTACATCAAAAGGAAGATCTCATATAACCCATGGAGGATGACATCAAGTGGTAATCGTCATCAAGGTTGCATTGTGCAAGTTCAACTGGAGCATCACCAAGAGATCACATGCTTGAAGTTTGCCATCCATTCTGATGATAATGGACATGTAAAGGTATGCTGAAGAGAGGCTCACCCATAATGGAGTATGAGGGAGCAGTTCAGTAGTCTTCATCGAGTCATCGCAAACAAGAAAGGTGGTCCAACTTGAGGAGGTCAATATCGTCATCATTTAGCTCAAATGGACCATGTGCAAGGCAAAGGTAACCTTGATAGGTTTTCTATTTTACCGGCCTCATGGTGTCAACTAGGGACTGGGTTACAGGAATGATAGCCGTATTATCAAGGGAGGGCTCTCGAGTGAGTAGCCTAATCATATTGTTCGTATAGAGTTCAAACTTTTGCATCCTTGGCATCATCTTTCTTGGTTCTTATTTGCTTTTCTCTATGTGAGTTTCAGAGCTTGTGGTTATCTTCATGACTAGCTCAAGTTCATCGAAAACTGATTTCATATGCATCCTCTATTTCGTTTTCGGTGTTGGATATTTTCCAGGTCCTTATTTGAGCAAGGGTTCCCACCTTCTATTATTGGTATTTTCTCTTTTGCTGGTTCTTAATATACCCAACAAGTTTGAGTTCGTTGATTTCTGAGTTTGTTTGCGAAAGTTATGGTAGTTTTGGTCTTACTTGTGTTTCGTGCTCCTGTTGTACTGCACGTGTTAGTGGTTGTACCACTCAATTCTTGGGCGACCAAGGATTTGCTTGTGTGATCATGCATAACATGATCATGGAGGATAAGTGTGATGACAACATCTACGACCAAGGTTTGATTTTCAGGATGAAAATGTTAAGCTTGAGCGCCAAATACCGACAACATTTGAACAGTTCATCCAATTTCATCGTGAAATGCGTGACCGGAATACTCATATGCAGCTCCAAGATGACTTGGTTGAGCACATATGGACTCACATTGACAACTAGTAGATGTATCGCTGGAGGCGTACTAGGAGCACACGGAGGCTCCACTCCCTGTAATCCATACATCCATTACTATCTCGGGATGGATGCAGTTAATGCAGTGTAAGTTTGCTTCCATCCAATACGAGAAGCATATTGCGTATGAACAAAGAATCGCATTAATTTCACCCCCAACTGTCTTTTGTCAGATGCGAGCAATACGTTTGTACAAGCTCGGGTCAAGGAAGCCGGCCATGAGGAAGAAGCCCATGTCCTTCACCATGAGCACGACATATAGAACACAACGGGTGAGGAGGAGCACGTCCATGTCGGGCTTGACGGCGACGGAGGCACGGACGCGGAAGATGGCAGCTGTGGGAAGCGGCCAGTTCTTATCGTGCTTGGATGTAGTGTTCAGGAAGGCAGGCCATGGTGCCGGCGGCCGGGCATACGCGGTGTCGCCGGTGCCGCTCCACCATGAGACAATAACATATTAAATAATGTATAAGGCGATCGGAGACTCGGAGGACGCCGGCCACGCGCAAGCTCAGGTCTAGGACGGCGACTACGAGCATGAAGCTCACGACCTTGATCAGGGCGAGCACGGCATACATGACACTGTTGTTGAGGTGGGGCATGGCCATACAGAGCTTGACGGCGGCGGGGATGACTAGGAGGCGAACAACATATGCTATGAAGCTTTTCCCGACGGTGATGTTATCGCTGGCCGCGGGAACGGAGAACATGAGTCAGCGCCCAGGCAGACGCGGTGCCCTGAACGTGTCAAGCACAGACAACGATGGCTATCTAGATTTGCGCATCGTCTTCCTCCTTTCTTTCTCCACACACGTTGAGCTGGCCTCCAGAACGCATGACTTGGTGTCGGCGGTCATGGCGGACGTGGTGTCACCGGCCATGGAGGCACAGAACGTGGCAAGCTCGAGTGACGGCTAGGGCGGACACAATCTTCCTAGTTCATTCTAGTTTTATTCCACGTGGCAAGTAGAAGTTTGGAAAGAAGAGGCAAGAGCTGTAGAAGAGGATTTTGAAGAAGGATGGATGGGAAGAATCGCATTTCCTGAGGAAGAAGGGCAACGATGGGAGGATGAGGAGCGGGGTGCATTGAATTTGATGCTGGGTTGGTGTAACATCCCAAATTTTCAATTTGGAATGTTATAACTAGATCATATGCATATCATATTTTCTTGCATTTGGTTGATCCTAGAAATTTCACGCAACTCAAGGACCCTCGGAGAGAGTTGGAGATTTCGTTATTTTCATATTTGAGAGTTTTCTCGAATTTTGAAAAATAGGATCATTTGATTTATTTATTTTATCTTCAATAAATTTTCCGGTGTCAAAATATATGAGAGAGGGAATAATATGACTTTCCCAAATTTAGGAAAAATGAAGATATAATAAATAGATCAATTTTGCTTTCCGGTGTTTATTTGCATTTTATTTGGATAGGGAAAAATGCGCGTTTTCAAAAATTGCATTTTAGGTCCGGAGAAAAGTTCATTTTGTTCGGCTCATTTTTAGGAGTCGGGGAAAATTTACTTTAGATTTTTCGGAGTTCGTTTAGATCCCTTTTTGTTTTTTTTCTGCGCGAGGAAACTATTAAAAAAAAATTGAGCAGCGCCTTGGGCCAAAGGCCCAAGCCAAGCCACCTACCGCCGCGCTCCCAGGCGCCAGGCGCCGAGCCAGGAGCCGGTCGGCCGCCGCCGCCTCTTGCTAGGACCGAATCCTTTTAGGATTCTAGGGCGCCCCCTTTTCCCTTTTCCTTATTTCGTTTTCTTTAGTCCTACTCCGTTTATTTTCTAGATCTTTCCTATTCCTATTCTAATTCCTTGTCCTCTACCCCAAGTAAACCCCTCCCCTCCCCAATATAAATACCCAAGCACCCCCCTCTAAACACATCAAATCAAAGCTCTCCTCCACACCGCGCCTTGCACCGCCGCCGCGCCGCATCACACCGCGCCCTGCGTCACCGCCGCCGCGCCGCCTCACCCGCGCCGCCACCCCACACCCCGCGCCGCCGCCGCACCTTGCCGCCGCCGCCCCACACCCGCGCCGCCGCCGCACCTTGCCCACGCCGCCGCCCTACGCCGACGCCGTCGGAGCCCCGTTCACCGGAGACCTCGCCAAGGTAGCCCCGCGCTACATCTATTCTTTTCCTCGGATCGTTCTCTTCTAATCGTTCCGATTCTTTTCTTCTCTAAACCGTTCCGGTTTTCTAGATCAGTTTTTCGATCGGTTTTTCTTCTCCGAAACCCTAGATCGGATTCGTTTTCTTCTCCGATTTAGTTGCCTTTGGACCGTTCGCCGGACCGTTCGTCCTAACGAACGTGATCACCGGATTCTTCTAGGTTAACGAACGTCCGTTCGTTTAACCGTTCTTCTTTTTCTTTTCGTCGGATTTATTCCGCGATCGCGATCTCAGATCCGATCTTCTTCCTAGTCTATTTTTCCGCTCGTTTATCGGAATCAGGTGATTCAAGCGCCTGGAGTTTCGTCTCGAAACTGTCGTTCCGTCTAATCAACTTGAACAAGCTTTTGTTACAGTAAAATTTTGACCTAGTTTCAACTTGCTAGAACCGAGTTGTTTTCTTCCGCCGTTTGTTTTTCGTTCTTTCTTGTAACCGGAGTTCTTAAGTTGAACTACCTGGTTCGATCTCTTGTTCGAGTTTTACCTGTGCATTAGATGAGTACTTATTGTATGCTTGTTGTTTGTCTGCGATAGATTACCCGGATTGCGCCGCTTGTTACTTCGAAACCCTAGGACTCGCGGATCATCAGCAAGGCAAGTAACACTTTGATCATACCTTTTCTACAACCCATGTTTTATTGCATTAGATCAATCCTCACACATTGCATGATTATGATCTAATTAAATTGTGGGATGGGAAGTAGATGAGGTAGTACCTATTACCTGTATTATTATGAAACCTTTGGGAGTTACTTCTACGTTTGCTTATTATGCCATGCTATGCTAGTAGACGTGGATTGGGTGAGTGATATCCATGACAGATGTGAGATGCTAATTTTAATGATTTATTTAAGGTGGCAACTTAAACACACATCTGGGTGGATTGAGGCACCTGATGTCTATCAGGACTTGCCTGTTTTTTTTGGACCGCCACCCAGGCTCAAAGGGATCATAAGATAATTCATGCTAGAAACTTCCGTGTGCGGCCACATGCTACTATGGGCTCTGGCATAGTTGACTAAGTTGTGCGAACTCTTACGGGGTGGACTAGCAGATGTAGGGGATGTAGGTGTACCGGTCTACCCCACATGTAAGGTGCTAGTGCTTCTGAAAGACTATGTCTCGGTCATCCGTCTTCTCAAACACCATGTAGTGCGAGAAACCAAACGGAGGCGATCGAGTCATGTGGGGAAAAGTGCGCAAACCTCTGCAGAGTAACAAACAAATCATGATTAGCCGTGTCCCCGGTTATGGACAACTTGAGTATCTAGTACTTGAATATCATTGTGAATCTCAACATGTTACTTCTAATTAATGTTATTGGGTTTTAATTACTTTTAATTGGGATTGAGAATGCTGTCAACCATTCTCAATGTTTCACAACCACCATGATAGTTAAATAAATTTATTCCTTTGCAGTAGAGAAAAATTGGCTTTACGCAAAACTGTAACCATAGAGCTTTCCACCAGCCATATATGCATGTAGTATAGCTGTTTCATTCCATTACTCTCTATGTGTTACTTTGCCAGCATATTCCATGTGCTGACCCGTTTTCGGGCTGCAACGTTAATGTTGCAGACTTTTCAGACGACGATTGAGGTGCGTTTAGGTCGTGGTTCTATACTCAGTGATGCCGCTGGAGTTGATGGACCCATTTATCTTCCAAGTCTTTCGCTGTTATCTTTAAAATATGGCCTTAAGTCATATTTATTGTAATAAGTTTTTTTTTGAGCCATCGATGTAATAAGTGTGTGATTGCAACTCTGCTATAAAACCTTGATGTACTGTGTGGTGTCAGCATTACTGATCCAGGGATGACACCGTAGCACAGTAGACGTGATCCATTCGGGTCAGGTCGCTACAGTTGGTGGGTGTTGGTCGTTAAGGCAGATAGCGCGTGAAGTGCACATGCATGTCAGAAAGAACAGTTGTTTCATCATTTGATACGAAAATACTGGAGAGCTATACATGGTGCAGATTCATCTAATACACACTACCCTAATATAGTGGATGAGATTCCAATGCGATTGAATAGGAGCAATTTCAATGGGCGTAGTCGCCGGGTGCTCCAAGGCACTTTCGATGTATCACTTCATTTTCTTTTTCATCTATTCAAGACAATTTTGATTAGGTTATAAAACTATTTGAATGTTTTCATTCACATGTGAATTTATTTGATTATAAAACTATTTGCTATGTCTAATTTTAGTTCAAAAAATAATGACTAGACCTTCAGCCGGCTATGACGGACCAGACTGTGTTGGATGCATGGTCAACGCATCCACCGAAATGATCGAACACCCCGTTGTTCTGCCCAAACGGACAAAATCCACCGAAGACGAACGTCGGTGCTCATCATCCAAAAGAACTCGCCCCAAGCGTCGTCCACTCCAGCGAGCACTGAAAGTCAATGGCGGAAGCTTCTAGAACCTCCGAGGCGCGCCGCGACGCCGTGTTCGCGCGGTGGGTGATTTTCTCGCCGGCGCGCTCCCGTCGCCCCACCGACCTCAAGTCCCACGGCCCGGCAAACCCTAGCCCCGGCCCCGACGACGGCGCCCCCAAGCCGTCCTGCCCCTTCTGCCTCGGCCGCGAGTCCGAGTGCGCGCCGGAGATATTCCGTGTGCCGGCTCCCGACGAGTCGCCGTCGTGGCGGATCCGCGTGATCGAGAACCTCTTCCCAGCGCTGCGGCGCGAGGCGGCGCCGCCCGCACCGGAGGACGAGGAGCCCGTCGGCGCGGGGGAATGCGCCGTGAGGGGGTTCGGGTTCCACGACGTGGTCATCGAGACGCCGCACCATGAAGTGCGGCTCTGGGATCTGGAGGCGGAGGGGGTCCGCGACGTCCTGCTTGCGTACGCGCGTCGGGTGCAGCAGCTGGCTGAGCACCCAGCGGTGAAGTATGTTCAGGTACTTCTCTTTTTTAAGTTCAGCCCTTCTTCTTAGATAGCTAGGTCCGATACCTGGGTGTATATTATTTGACAATTGGTAAAACTTCGTAGTGCAAAATGCCATCTCGATAGGTCATAGAGGAATTGCAAACAAACAATGCAAATGTCTTTAGAAGGTGCTCCTAGCCCCTTGGCAGTTGCTATCTAGAGACTAGAAGTTAGTAGAACAAAAAAAAAAATTTCTTAGATGACAATGGGTGTCAAGGAAACTCTAGTTTTGATAGTTTAGGGTACGAACTATACGATTTAGGAGTTGGGTGTGAAATCAAACCGATGCAATAGTTGACAACCAAAAGTAGACTTTCCTAGATATTATGGTGAACTGAGATATGTGTGCAGTCCTACGGTTTCTTGTTTGTTCTCCGTACAATGTACCGATGTTTTGTGTGGTGGTCGGAGTAATCATACAGTATTATTGACAAAAAGGTATGTGATAATTCCTGTGTCATCTGATCTGTTGTGTTTCACGGATTATGCATACATGTGCCTTTTGGCAGCGCAGTTCAAATGCTAATAGCCCAGTATGTATGCTTAGTTTGGAGGTCAGGCCATAGATTGTTTTGTATTCGGGGGTACTTTCTGTGGACCTGATGTTTATGTCAAAACCTTTTTGGTATTATTACAGAAATGGACAACACTCATGCACTTTCTAACTGGAATCCGAACAACAAATTTCAAATCCTCTCTGTTCTGTTCTGTTCTGTTTTCTTTATGCATTTGCATAAGACTAGACATGTTTCTTCTTTTTTTGAGAACCAGCAGGCGCACTGCCTTTTCATATAGAAGAAGGAAGAGGGTAACCCATGTACAAAGTGGTTTGACACTTTTTTGAGGGGTACGTGCCGAAACCCCCAAATAAGGAAAAACTCGACTAACCTATGCCCTCACTTGGCGATTGGCTGGCACCATTTCCCGTTGCTTTATGTCCCCAAAAGCCAGAGATGCCACCTCGAGGTGGGTTAGGCATGTGCCATTGAAGATACGACGGTTCCTCTCCTTCCACAGGTTCCAAATAGTGTAGAGAAGGTGCCCACTGTGGCGGGACCGCGACTCCCCCGATTCCATTGAAAGCATGCAATCCCACCAGTTGGAGACGCCCCCAGGGTTCGGGAGAGTTAGGGTAGTCGTAGTTGCCTCCCCAGACAAGGACTTAATATGATTCCAGGCTACGACCGCAAAAGGACAATCCTTGCAACGGTGAGCCGCAGTCTAACTAGCAGCGCAGTGCAAGAGCTAATAGTCCAGTATGTGTATGCTTAGTTTGGAGGTTAGGCTGTAGATTGTTTTGTATACATGGTGCATACATGTGCCTTTTGGCAGCGCAGTTCAAGAGTAATAGCCCAGTATGTATGCTTAGTTTGGAGGTTAAGGCTGTAGATTGTTTTGTATTCTGGGGGACTTTCTGTGGGCCTGATGTTTTTGTCAAAACCTTTTTGGTACTACTACAGAAATGGACAAGAGTATGCACTTTCTAACTGGAAGCTGAACAACAAATTTCCAATCCTGTCTGTTCTGTTTTGTTTTCTTTATGCATTTCCATAAGATTAGACTTTTTTTTTGAGGAACCAGCAGGAGCACTGCCTTTTTGATATAGAAGAAGTAATAAGGTAACCCATGTACAACGTGGTTTGACGCGTTTTTGAGGGGAACACGTGCTGAAACCACCAAATAAGGAAAAAAAAAACTCGACTAGTCTATGCCCTCACTTGGCGGTTGCCTGGCAAACGCCATTTCCCGTTGCTTTTATGTCCTCAAAAGCCAGAGATGCCACCTCGAGGTGGCTTAAGCGTGTGCCACTGAAGATACGACGGTTCCTCTCCTTCCACAGGTTCCAAATAGTGTGGCGGGGTCGCGATTCCTTGGACTCCACTGAAAGCATGCCATCCCACCAGTCCGAGACGCCCCCAGGGTTCGGGAGAGTTAGGGTAGTCGTGGTTGCCTCCCCAGATAAGGACTTAATATGATTCC
This sequence comes from Triticum urartu, assembly GCF_003073215.2. NCBI lineage: Eukaryota > Viridiplantae > Streptophyta > Magnoliopsida > Poales > Poaceae > Triticum > Triticum urartu. Next base: position 496,820,007 of record NC_053027.1, on the reverse strand, counting down.
AGGCCGCGACCGCAAAAGGACAATCCTTACAAAGTTGGGCTGCAGTCTCCGGGGCCTGAAGGCAAAGCTGACAATGGGCAATGGGGGTCGTGAGGCCATCCCTTAACCGCCAATATGTTGGCTGTGAGACTCCTGCCGTGGAGAGCAAGCCAGGAGAAGAGTTTGCATTTTGGCTCAGCATGGGTGGACCAGATCTATTCCTTCTAGTAGCAATTTTGAAAAGGCAGGCATCACATGCTTCAGCTGCCCATGTCTGCTCCAATTATCATGCCAGAATAAAGCCCTCTGCCCATTTCCAAAGGTGTTGGTAGTAGAAGCCCAGAAGAGATCCATATTTGTCGCAAGGAAGTAGCCCACCCATGGGCGGTCAGGGTCGGTCCATTGCAACCAAGCCCATCGCAAATGCAAGGCCCTGCCAAATCTGTCTATGTCGGCAATACCCAGACCACCCAGTCCCTTTGGCCGACACACAGTTTTCCAATTCATGAGGGAGTGGCCCGCCTGAATGTCATCACTGCCATCGCCACGCTAGACGAAATTGCGCGTGTTGATTGACAAATAGTGAAAAACTGCACTATTTTCAATCAACATGTCTAATCAGCCCGACAAATAGTGCAATTTTCACTCAGTGTGTTGCTCTCATACTCAGCTCTCTTTATTGCACTGCAACACAACATATCTGTGCTTATAGGAACCCGTAAGCTGATTTGAAGAAATGGCAGTTATTGGTAAGGTAATGTCAATACTTCAGTGGCTTGTTTCAACTCTTTGATCATAGTTACACTAGCTAAGTACTCGTGTGTTGCTACGGAAGTTAAATGCTCATGCATTGGTATTGAAGTTCTTGTATTGCATAAGTTGTTTAAACGCTTCGTTATAGTCCCTAACTCTGCACATATAAAAATATTACTTATTTGTATGCAATTATTTATATATATTAGGCTGGTCATAGTGGTGAGCTAATTTAGACTAGTAACACGCATATGTTACTAGTCTATGTTACTAATTCCATAGTGGTATGTGTGATAACATAAATAACTTCATTTATTACTTTGTAGAGTCATTTTGTTAGGGAGCGCTATGTGATGGTGACATATTATGTCACTCCACTTGTCTCTATCATTTTTAATTACTTGCCAAATCATTTTTTGGGCAAGGGGAAGTGGGCCGGGGCGGGGAGGGTTAAGGCCGACGGAGTGGCTCCGGCGCAGGGCGCGGCGGCCGGCGGCCAGCAGACAGGCTGGACGCCGGAGCCAGAAGAGGCGCCCCGCTGCCACCATCCTGGGAGCCGGCTCGGGCTTCGCCGGCCGCTTCTCCGATGACGGTGAGGTGGCGGGAGGGTCGGGGAGGCCCCCTGGCGACCGCGGTTAGGGCGCCCCCGCTGCTGCAAGGGGGGAGGGGGCGGTCGCGTAGTCTTATATACATGCATGTGCCGTTTACTATTTGTGGATCTCTTTCTGTAAAACGCATATAAATTCTTTTTATTGTGTATTGAAAGACGAATGCCGAGAATGTGCAAAGTTAACACACCATCAATGGTGGCTGTCACCAGTAAATGCAAAACTATAATTGGTGCACAGGTGTAGCTGGATGAATTTCTCCTTGCGTTTGATACTTAAAATGAGGACGAATGTGCTAAGCTGGAGGCTATATTGTTACTTTGCTAGAGAACCATGCTAAACTCTTACCTTCATTTCTCAAATATTATTGGCTTTTTGTAAGACTTAAATGTTTCATCTTCTGTACAGCATCACTTGAACTCAAATACGAATGAAACCTGCTTATTAATTAAGGCCACACCGGCACCCTGACGAGTGCGGTGGACCTGGCATGTGTGTGGGCTGTAGCCCATGAGGCTAGTGCCGTATGTGGCCAAGGTCCTGTGTGTGTGTGGAGGATGTATTTAACACTTAACCCCTGTATCGATCGAGGCATGAAATGAGTATCATCTGCTCTCTCACGTCTCTGCTTCTTCTTACCTACTTTCTCCCCAAGACTCATCTCATCCCCTTCCCCAATTTACCCAATCCTCTTGTGCGATCCCAATCCAACAATTGGTTCCTTACATTAAGGTAGTCCTGAGGTGGCTCCAACTCTTGCTCATGCATCGGTACTTAAAAGATGTCCGGTTTTTGTTCTCAAATTCATATTTCACTGTCTATTTGTTGGTGCTGCTGTGGTACTGTAAAAATTACCAGCATGTAAGAGCCCTTAGGGCATGTACAATGGTTGATAAGATAGTCTTATCTTAAATTTTGCATGTAATTTAGAGATGACAAAAAAAGAGTCTACAATGGGTCATCTCTTAGCCTTATCTTCAATAACTAGCAATTCCTAAAAACGTGGTGAGACATATTGTGCTAAGAGATCATCTCTTGTCTTCTCTTAAATAAGAGAAGACAAGCCTTTTCTTATAAGTTCTCTCTCCTCCACCTCATCATTAATCCTACGTGGCACTCCTAAGATAGCACCATTGTACATGCCCTTATTTCTATGTATAATTAGCTACTTGAGTTACATCCTTTACTGTAGCTCGACCAAATAGTTGCTAAATTCCTCTTAATGTGCTGAAAATTGTCCATTTTTGGAATTTCATAGGTGTTCAAGAACCAGGGGGCATCTGCCGGAGCTTCAATGGCACACTCACACAGCCAGATGCTGGGAACTCCTTTTGTCCCTCCATCTGTTACCTCCCGGCTTAACTGCATGAAGGAGGTCTTTGAGAGGTCAGGAAAGTGCAGCCTCTGTGCGGTTGTGTCCAAGGATATCTTGGTCAGTGAGACGCACAATTTTTCTGCATTTGTCCCTTTTGCAGCTTCTTATCCATTTGAGATATGGATCGTTCCTCGGCAACATAGCTCCTACTTCCATGAAACAGATCAGGATAAGGTATAATTTTTTCCTGAATCTGTTTGGTCTTCCATTGTTGTATAAACCATACTAGTTCAAATCACATTCGTCTGCAGAAATGGAAGTGTAATAGCCTGAAGTAGGAAAATAAATTTCATAGACTACACAGCTTCTCCTGCCACCTGGCTGTGCTCATTGCCCTTTTTATTGCATTAAATGATTGCTATGTTGTCCACAGGTATTGGATCTTGCGGGCCTGTTGAAAAGCATGCTTCAGAAGTTGTGTAAGCAACTCAATGACCCCCCATTCAACTATATGATCCACAGCGCACCGTTTGGACTTTCCTCATCTTGTCTACCTTACACACATTGGTTCCTCCAAATAGTGCCACAGTTGAGTGTAATCGGTGGATTTGAGATAGGAAGCGGGTGCCACATAAACCCAGTTTTCCCGGAAGATGCTGCAAAAATTCTGAGGGAAATCGACGGCTCAGTATAGTTCGGTACTTACATGTGATTTGTTTCTCGGTCGTGTAAAAAAAGAAGTTTGTATGTCGCTAATAATCTGAGTGGACCGTTAACTTTACATACTGCTGAGAATTTGATCAAACTTGGAAGTTTTAACCTTACTAATGTTATTCTGTTACCTGGAAGGGTGGTCTTGAACTAAAGTTGTCTGAGCCTCTTACCGAATTGGTTGTGATAGACTCATAGCACAGCTATGGTTCAGTGTACATTGACCTGATGGTACAACTATAAACTACCCAAGATGTTCGGCTGGTTTCTGAAGACACGCTCGGAGCCAGGAACTTCAGAAAGACCAGGCGGGTAGAGCACTTGTATTGTCGAACCAGAGTTTTTTTTTTTTGAAAAAACAACAGGCCATTCCATTGATTTTCATTAAAGAAACCACTAGTCTGCAAAGTTAAGTATTGAATCGGAGGTTATGAAACAATATTGTTTCCTCCTTTGTCCACCTACAAATCACATTTTTTTTTTTGGAGACAAACCTACAAATCACATGAAACAAAAGTCTTAGCACTTGAACTGATGGCTCGTACAACCACATTTGGCCTCTAGCTGGCTATTATGAAACAACTTGTTGACCGTGTATCTTGTCCCTGCACTCTGTGCTCCTCTATTTCTCTCTCATGATCTTGCTCCTTGCCCATTCCTCTACTGCCCACAATGCAAAATTATTTTTAAGAAACACAACCAGTCTCTAGGTGCACATTTTGCTGTCTCAACCACTTCCAATCCCTCCAATGACCCCCCCCCCCCCCCCCCCCCCCCCCCCCCCCCCCCCCCCCCCCCCCCCCCCAATTGCTCGTAAGAGCCTCAGTTGCCAATCTTTACTTTTGACAAAATAACTAATTGCAAACATAGAGAATAATAGGCTGATATATTTATAGAAGCTCCAACACATAAAAAAAAAGGGAGAAAACACAAGCATGCATATTGGAGATATCTCTAGCCGTGGTACACCAAAAAACTACTTTTTTCATAGACCAGTCAAGCAACTTGTAGAGTTGTAGTTGACCATAGCTCATTCTGATACAAAACCAAGCAACAAAGGTAAATAATACTCCTTAAATATATAGCCTTACTTTCAAAAAGGTAGCTCAATTTACAAGAAAATGATGTTGGCTACATAACTTAAAATAGGAATGCTCGACTGATTAAAATGGGAGTTGAGGGTGTTATTTGTGATGCCCAAAAGTGGTTGCATAGACCGCAAAGTAAGCTTGGACACTCGCTGTAAGCTCGGGACGGACGTTTATTTGTACAGTGCTATCAACTTGCACATGTCTCTCACAAGAGAAATAGCCACCTCCTAGGGTTCCCCTCATGCTGCCATCTTGCCCCCCCCCCCATGTCCTCTTCTTTGCTATTTCGGTCATGTTTAATTTTTTGGTTTTTGTTTCCCTAGCAACGTTTGCGAAGTGGCGGCGGGCTGGTGGCGATGACACGTTGGAATAAGGTGTTTCCGTCCTCTCCTACCTTGATGGCGTCCAATTCGGCGACAACGAAGGTCCTGTAAGGGGTAGGTATCTCCAGATTTGTTGGTTCCCTTTGGAACTTGGTAGCTGGTGTGTCTATCAAGGGAAACTAGCTGGTTATTGGTGCGGCGACTTCGACCTTTTCATAACTCCACGTCAAAGTCTGGTTTCTACACCCCTCTGGATTGATGGTGAAGGATTGAAAGCCTAAGCTGCGTAGGGTGCTGCCCCAACCAATGTTTCTTCAAGGACTACTAAATCTAGTTGTTCACGGCGAGTGACTATTGCGGTCTTCAAAGTCTTGTGTGACGATGACGTTTGCAGGTGTCCCTATGCTTTATTGCATGTTCAGTGCATTTTTCAAGCTTCAGTGGATGACGAGCCAGCGAAGGAAGAAGCTGTACAATATGATTTTTAATGTATTTTTTTTACAGTTTGTTTTGTGTCTTGTTTGACCTTCGGTGGTTTTGTCTACTGTTTTCCTTAATAAATAGTATTGAATATGAGATGTCCTTTCGATGTCTTTTCTCACATAAAAGAATAAAAGAAATTGCGCCTTGCACCCTTTCTTCCACGACTTGCAAAGGCCCGCCGAGATCCATGGCTTGGCACATGGACTTCGTCCAGTCACATTTGAGATTTACACATCATATGGGTCAATGTCTTTGACCAAAAGATATTAGTAATCAATTGATTTCATGTTGTATCCAGAGGAAACAGATGTACATTGAAACCTGGTCGATCGAGACTTCTTCCTTTGTGAGAACGGAGCGTAGCTCAGTTAGCAAGGCACGGGAGTTCGCAGCCAGCCCACTAGGGTTCGAGTCTTGGCTCGGACGCTTGATGCTCACGGAGTTTTCTTTTATAAAAAAAAATGCTAACAAGCTAGTCTAGTCTGGGTTGGTCTTGTTTTTTTTTTTTTAACTCCTCCCTTCGTTTCCGTCGGGTGCCCTCCATCTCCAGCGACTATTCCCTGCGAGACAAGAGGAACCCCCTATCTACGTTCACAATGCAGCAGTTTCATTGTCTTAGAGGTCACATTTGACTCGGAGTCTCGGAGGCATCATACATGAGCCACAAGTCAGCGGAAGGTATGAGTTAATCAATTGATTTCCTGTTGCCCTCCTAATAATACTACTAGTAGCATGCATCCATAGCCGCCGGGCATATCATATACTCACTAACCGAAGAACGCCATTAACTACTTCCAGAGGACCAGGCCCAGTCCCATGGAGGAAAGTCAATGCCAAGAATGGCAATGGAGCCGTGTCAAACGTCGATTGCCGGACCATGACGGAAGTCCCACAGTACGCTTCCGCTCTTGCAAAACGCCAATTTCCGGTGCGCTGGCGGGCGCCGCAAAGGTATACTGGACCTCTTCAATCATCGTTATCTCCCCGTGCAAAGCGGTCTTGACGGGCTACGGAGCACAATGCTACAACCAAATGCGGTACGTAGCAGTACTATATATATACAGGCAGAACTCCATCGTGGAAACATACTAGGCAAGAAAGGGAAAGAGAAATAGACAGCGGAAAGTTGCCTCCGTCGTGGAAACCGGCTAGGGGTGAGAGAGTTCAGTTTTGGCAACCAGCATCAGCATGGGAAGTGTTCCGGCAGCCACCCCCAGCGTGCGCGAGATCTGTCGCGCGCAGCGCGCCGACGGGCCGGCGGCCGTGCTCGCCATCGGCACGGCCAACCCGGCGCACTGCGTGCCCCAGGACGAGTTCCCCGACTTCTACTTCCGCGCCACCAACAGCGACCACCTCACCGCCCTCAAGGGCAAGTTCAAGAGAGTCTGTAAGCGCGCATGCTGCAAGCTCCAGCCCAGCTTTCTTGGTCATCTTCCATCTAGGACGTACGTGTTTGATCGGTCCATTAGCTAACTGTTTGTTTGGTTGGCATGTGTCGAGCACAGTTCAGAAGCTAGGCGTTGAGAGACGCTACCTCCACCATACGGAGGAGCTGCTCCGCGCCCACCCGGAGTTCCTCGACGACGAGGCGGCGTCCCTGGACGCCCGGCTGGACATCGTCGCCACCGCCGTCCCGGAGCTGGCCGCGGAGGCCTCTAAGAAGGCCATCGCCGAGTGGGGCCGGCCGGCCGCCGACATCACCCACCTCGTTGTCACCACGAACTCCGGCGCCCACATCCCGGGCGTCGACTTCCGCCTCATCGCGCTCCTCGGGCTCCGCCCCTCCGTGCGCCGAACCATGCTCTACCTCAACGGCTGCTTCGCCGGCTCCGCCGCGCTGCGCCTCGCCAAGGACCTCGCCGAGAACAACCGCGGCGCGCGCGTCCTCGTGGTCTGCGCCGAGCTCACCCTCATGCTGTTCAACGGGCCCAAGGAGGGCTCCTTCGAGAGGCTCATCCACCAGGGGCTCTTCGGCGACGGCGCGGGCGCCGTCGTCGTCGGCGCCGACCCGCTGAGCCCCGTCGAGCACGCCCTGTTCGAGATGGTGTCCGCCGCGCAGACGGTGATCCCGGACTCCGGCGACGCCATCACCATGCACATCACCAAGGGCGGGTTCGGCGGCAACATCTCCACGAGGGAGGTCCCGGTGTTCATCGGCGACAACGTCGAGCGGTGCCTCCACGACTCGCTGGAGCCGCTCGGCGTCGGCGCGAAATGGAACGACCTCTTCTGGGCGGTGCACCCCGGGTCGTCTGCCATACTGGACCGCATTGACACCGTGCTCCAGCTCGAGCCGGAGAAGCTGGCGGCGAGCCGCCGGGTGCTAAGCGACTACGGCAACATGTTCGGCGTGACGATTATATTTGTCCTCGACGAGCTGCGCCAGAGGCTTAGGGAGCAGGAAGGGGTCGGCGGCGCGCCGGAGTGGGGTGTGGTGATGACCTTCGGGCCGGGGCTCACCGTGGAGACGATGGTGTTGCACGCCACAGGGCACATGCATGCGTCCCCATGAAGAGGAATTGTCACTGGATTAACATGTCAATTCGTTGTATCAGTTGCACTTATTTGGCATTGTTTGAAGTCGTTTACCAAAACCATCCTTACTTGAATGTGTGCGTAATAATAAAGTCAAAGTTCAATAGTTTCAGGATCTATACAGTTTGGACTCTTTTTGGAAAAAATCACCATACGTTGATTAAGAAACGATGATACTATCATCCGTGACAAAATTCTTCATGACGGAACAGCCCCAACAAGCACTCTAGTCTAGAAACTAAATCATGTTTAGCAATCTCATGGGCCACTCTATTGCCGGCACGATCCACCTTTGCGATGCTACATTGGGGAATAGGGGGTCAATTTGTTAGATCAATTACACTTGATATTTGACATTGTCGTTCAGGTGAAATTGTTTAGCAAAACCAACCTTGATTGTGTGCTTGATAAAGTCAAAGTTCAAGAGTCTCGTGATTTATCATTTTCACATTGTTTTAATATAATACAATCTTGATCGTTGTATTGCAACATTTTCAATTCTTCCGCGGTTGCTTCACGATCCGGCTCTTTTTCGTCCTCAAAGAATTCACCTTGCAAAACACACGAACAACGACCCAAACGCCGGGTCATGACCAAGAATATGCATTTTTATTTTATGTTTCCAACTAGCAAAGTTTCTACCATCAACATATGGTCTTCTACGACGGTAATTTCCCTCACTAGACACCATGCTCTCTTTGGTGGTTAAACCAATGCAATGGAGACCAATGCTCCGATACCACTTGTAAGATCGCGGGTAGGTCTAAAGGGGCGTGATTAGATTACTTGACCAAATAAAACTTAACATTTTTCCAATTTTAGTTCTTGACAAGTTTTAGCAATTCACACAAGTTAAGCAACACCCTACACATGCAAGTCTAGATAGTGGGCAACGGAAAGTAAAGACTTTGCACATGAACATAAAGAAGGGGATCGGAGAAATCAAATGCAATAAAGACACGGTAATTTTTGGCGTGGTTCGGATAGGTGGTGCTATCGTACACCCATGTTGATGAAGAATTCAACCCACAGAGGGTCACGACTACACAAGTTCACGGAGGGATCCACCCACAAAGGAACGAAGAAGCAACCTTATCTATGCCGTCATAACTTACGTCCATGAAGGACTAGACTCACTCGGGGGTAGATCTTCACAAAGTAGTCAATCTCCTTGCCCTTACAAACTCTTGGTTCAACTCCACATGATTTGGAGGCTCCTAAGTGGCACCTAACCAATCTAGGAGACACCACTCTTCAAAAGCTAATAGATGTTGTTGTTGATGATGAATTCCTTGCTCTTGTGCTTCAAAACATAGTCTCCTTAACACTCAATCACTCTGTCACGGATTTGGCATGGTGATGAGAGAAAGATTGGAGTGAAAAGCGACTTAACGGTGCTAGAAATCAAGGATCAAATGGTTCGGGTGGAATCCCTTGATATCAACACAAGTGTAGGTGGTTCTATTAGAAAATGGATATGGGAAGTGGTGGCTTCGTCCTGGTTGCACTCTCTGAGAGTAAGTAGTGTGGGTGGGGTATATATAGCCTTCGCCAAAAATCTAACTGTTACACACCTTTATGCACAACTCGGAGGGACCGAATGTAAAATTCGGTGAGACCGATTAGTGCGAAAGGTTTGAATTTCGAATGTTTCGGTGGGACCAGATGAATCCAGTCGGTGGGACCGATTTGAGATGACCTAAGAACTATTAGCGTTTCGGTAATTCCGATCGGTTTCACTCGGTAATTCCGAAATGAAGTCGATGGGTTACAGAAAGTTTGCTAGTGCACTTCGGTGGGACCGAATGCCATCTCAGTGAGACCGACTTTCTAGGGTTTACGCAATGACTCTGTCAAGTGTATCTCGGTCGATCCAGATGAATGTGTATCGGTGTGACCGAGATGAACTTTAGGGTTTTGGACATATTGGAATGTGAGGGTGTGGTTGAGGGTTATGGGGCAATATCTTCAAGCACTTGAGCAAATTACTCATGATCAAAACCTCATCCCATTCTAATAGTATTGGCTTTCCTATGGACTCAATGTGATCTTTGATCATGCAACCAAAAATGTAAGGTCTTGAAACTTTTGCCAATGCATATCCTTTGCATTTTGAGGGGTCAATATTCACATGTTCTTGTCATACCTACATTGAACTTTCCTGAAATAATCCTTCAATAGTAGAATTAAATAATCCTTCAATAATCCTTGCATTGAACTTTCCTGAAATAATCCTTCAATAATCCTGAAATAATCCTTCATTGAACTTTTGCCAATAATCATGTTCAATGATGTGCATGTTGTGATTAATTACCAAAACCACCCAGGGATTAGTTGCACTTTTGGGCCTGCCTACCACGGTTGGAGCGGACATGAGCTACTATTTACAACATCTTATCGACAGATTTTGCCAACGGCTTAAAGGGTGGAAGAAAAAAGTTCTCTCTATGCAAGGTAAGGAGATTTTGTTTAAATATGTAGCACAAGAACCCCTTACTATGCTATGTCAGTTTTCAAATTGCCAAAGGGAATATGTAAATCAATTACTGATAAAATTTTGGGCTTCTGGTGTGAAGATGGGGAAGAGAAAAGATGCACTGGTTTGCAAGGTGAAAGATGTGTGTACCAAAGAAGATGAGGGCTTGGGGTTCAGAGACCTACACAATATTACCTTGCTATGTTAGCAAAACAGTGTCGGCGACTACTCAAAAGTCCATAATCTCTCTGTGCACGAGTGTTGAGTGCAAAACGTTGCCTGATACGTCTCCAACGTATCTATAATTTTTGATTGTTCCATGCTATTATATTATATGTTTTGGATGTTAATGGGCTTTATTTTACACTTTTATATTATTTTTGGGACTAACCTATTAACCCAAGGCCTAATGCAAATTGCTGTTTTTTGCCTATTTTAGTGTTTCGCCGAAAAGGAATATCAAACGGAGTCCAAACGGAATGAAACCTTTGGGAGCATGATTTTTGGAACAAACGTGATCCAGAGGACTTGGAGTGGATGTCAAGCAACCAACGAGGTGGCCACGAGGCAGGAGGGCGCGCCTACCCCCCTGGGCGTGCCCTCCCCCCTCGTGAGCCCCTCATGGCTCAACCGACCTACTTCTTCCTCCTATATATGTTCACATACCCCGAAAACATTCAAGAGCACCACGAAACCCTATTTCCACCGCTACAACCTTCTGTACCCAAGAGATCCCATCTTGGGGCCTTTTCCGGAGCTCCGCCGGAGGGGGCATTGATCACGGAGGGCCTCTACATCAACTCCATGGCCCCTCCGATGATGTGTGAGTAGTTTACTTCAGACCTTCTGGTCCATAGTTATTAGCTAGATGGATTCTTCTCTCTCTTTGGATCTCAATACAAAGTTCTCCTTGATTCTCTTGGAGATCTATTCGATATAATCTTCTTTTGCGGTGTGTTTGTCGAGATCTGATGAATTGTGGGTTTATGATCAAGATTATCTATGAACAATATTTGAATCTTCTCTGAATTCTTTTATGTATGATTGGTTATCTTTGCAAGTCTCTTCGAATTATCAGTTTGGTTTGGCCTACTAGATTGATCTTTCTTGCAATGAGAGAAGTGCTTAGCTTTGGGTTCAATCTTGCGGTGCTCGATCCTAGTGACAGTAGGGGAAACGACACGTATTGTATTGTTGCCATCGAGGATAAAAAGATGGGGTTTATATCATATTGCATGAGTTTATCCCTCTACATCATGTCATCTTGCTTAAAGCGTTACTCCATTCTTATGAACTTAATACTCTAGATGCATGCTGGATAGTGGTCGATGTGTGGAGTAATAGTAGTAGATGCAGGCAGGAGTCAGTCTACTCGTCACGGACATGATGCCTATATACATGATCATACCTAGATATTCTCATAACTATACTCGATTCTATCAATTGCTCGACAGTAATTTGTTCACCCACCGTAATACTTATGCTATCTTGAGAGAAGCCACTAGTGAAACCTACGCCCCCCGGGTCTATTTTCCATCATACAAGTTTCCAATCTATTTTATTTTGCAATCTTTACTTTCAATTTATATCATAAAAATACCAAAAATATTTATCTTATTATTATTATCTTTATCAGATCTCACTCTTGCAAGTGGCCATGAAAGGATTGACAACCCCTTTATCGCGTTGGTTGCGAGGTTCTTATTTGTTTGTGTAGGTATGAGGTGACTCGCACGTGGTCTCCTACTGGATTGATACCTTGGTTCTCAAAAACTGAGGAAAATACTTACGCTGCTTTGCTGCATCACCCTTTCCTCTTCAAGGGAAAACCAACGCATGCTCAAGAGGTAGCAAGAAGGATTTCTGGCGCCGTTGCCGGGGAGATCTACGCCAAGTCAAGATATACCAAGTACCCATCACAACTCTTATCCTTTGCATTACATTATTTGCCATTTTCCTCTCATTTTCCTCTCCCACACTTCACCCTTGCCATTTTATTCGCCCTCTTTTCCTTTCGCCCTCTCTTTCCGTTCGCTTTTTCTTCGCTTGTTTGCTTGTGTGTTGGATTGCTTGCTTGTCACGATGGCTCAAGATAATACTAAATTGTGTGACTTTGCCAATACCAACAATAATGATTTTATTATCACTTCGATTGCTCCTCTTCCCGATGCTGAATCTTGTGAAATTAATACTGCTTTGCTGAATCTTGTCATGAAAGATCCCTTTTCTGGCCTTCCTAGTGAAGATGCCGCTACCCATCTAAACAACTTTGTTGATTTGTGTGATATTCAAAAGAAGAAAGATGTGGATAATGATATTGTTAAACTTAAGCTATTTTCGTTTTCGCTTAGAGATTGTGCTAAAGCTTGGTTTTCGTCTTTGCCTAAAAATAGTATTGATTCATTGAATAAGTGCAAAGATGCTTTTATCTCTAAGTATTTTCCTACCGCTAAGATCATCTCTCTTAGAAATGATATTATGAATTTTAAGCAACTTGATCATGAGCATGTTGCACAATCTTGGGAGATGATGAAATTAATGATACGCAATTGCCCTACACATGGTTTGAATTTATGGATGATTATACAAAAAATTTATGCCGGATTGAATTTTGCTTACAGAAATCTTTTAGATTCGGCCGCGGGAGGCACTTTTATGAAAATCACTTTAGGAGAAGCTACCAAACTCCTAGATAATATTATGGTTAATTATTCTCAATGGCACACTGAAAGATCTACTAGTAAAAGGGTGCATGCAATTGAAGAGATTAATGTTTTGAGTGGAAAGATGGATGAACTTATCAAATTGTTTGCTAATAAGAGTACTCCTACTAATACCAATGATATGCCTTCGTCTACTTTAATTGAGAATAATAATGAATCTATGGATGTGAATTTTGTTGGTAGGAACAATTTTGGTAACAACGCGTATAGAGGTAATTTTAATTCTAGGCCGTTTCCTAGTAATTCCTCTAATAATTATGGTAATTCCTACAACAATTCTTATGGAAATTATAATAATATGCCCTCTGATTTTTAATCTAGTATTAAAGAATTTATTAGTTCGCAAAAGAGTTTCAATGCTTGGATTGAAGAAAAATTGCTTAAGATTGATGAGTTGGCTAGGAACGTAGATAGAATTTCTCTTGATGTTGATTCTTTGAAACTTAGATCTATTACACCTAAGCATGATATCAATGAGTCTCTCAAAGCCATGATAATTTCCAGTGATGAGTGCAAAGAAAGAACCGCTAGGATGCGTGCTAAAAAAGATTGCTTCATAAAAGCGTGTTCTTCTAGTTTCCATGATAATAAGGATGAAGATCTAAAAGTTATTGATGTGTCCCCCATTAAATCTTTGTTTTGCAATATGAATCTTGATAACGATGGGACTGGGGATGAGTCAACTTTAGTTAGAAGGCGTCCCAATGATTCAGAGTTTTTAGATCTTGATGCAAAAATTGATAAAAGTGGGATTGGAGAGGTCAAAACTTTAAATAGAAATGAACCCACTATCTTGCATTTCAAGGAATTTAATTATGATAATTGTTCTTTAATATATTGTATTTCCTTGTTGCAATCCGTGCTACATTCTCCGCATACTTATAGCCAAAATAAAGCCTTTACTAAACATATCGTTGATGCTTTAATGCAATCTTATGAAGAAAAACTTGAGTTGGGAGTTTCTATCCCTAGAAAACTTTATGATGAATGGGAACGTACTATTAAAATTAAGATTAAAGATCATGAATGCTTTGCTTTATGTGATTTGGATGCTAGTGTTTCCACGATTCCTAAAACCTTGTGTGATTTGCTAGGTTTCCGTGAATTTGATGATTGTTCTTTAAACTTGCATCTTGCGGATTCCACCATTAAGAAACCTATGGGAAGAATTAATGATGTTCTTATTGTTGCAAATAGGAACTATGTGCCCGTAGATTTCATTGTTCTTGATATAGATTGCAATCCAACATGTCCTATTATTCTTGGTAGACCTTTCCTTAGAACGATTGGTGCAATTATTGATATGAAGGAAGGGAATATTAGATTCCAATTTCCGTTAAGGAAGGGAATGGAACACTTTCCTAGAAAGAAAATTAAATTACCTTATGAATCTATTATGATAGCCACTCATGGATTGCATACCAAAGATGATAATACCTAGATCTATCCTTGCTTTTATGCCTAGCTAGGGGCGTTAAACGATAGCGCTTGTTGGGAGGCAACCCAATTTCATTTTTTGTTTCTTGCTTTTTGGTTCTGTTTAGTAATAAATAATTTATCTAGACTCTGTTTTTTTGTGTTTTTTGTGTTTAATTAGTGTTTGTGCCAAGTAGAACCGTTGGGAAGACTTGGGGAAAGTCTTTTCGATCTTGCTGTAAAAAACAGAAACTTTAGCGCTCACGAGATTTGCTGCAATTTTTTTTACCAGAGAGTTCTATTTATTTAATTCTTTTTGAATATGATTAATATATAAATTCCTCATGTTCATAAATTTATTTTAGAATTTTTGGGGTTCCAGAAGTATTCGAAACCTACAGATTACTACAGACTTGACAGATTCTGTTTTTCGTGTGTTGTTTTCTTATTTTGGTGAATATATGGATAGTAATAGAGTTTATGAACGATAGAAAAGTTGGAATACAGTAGCTTTAACACCAATATAAATAAATAATGAGTTCATTACAGTACCTTGAAGTGGTGGTTTGTTTTCTTTTACTAACGGAGCTCACGAAGATTTTCTTTTAAGTTTTGTGTTGTGAAGTTTTCAAGTTTTGGGTAAAGATTTGATGGATTATGGAACAAGGGGTGGCAAGAGCCTAAGATTGGGGATGACCAAGGACAACCAAAAGCCTAAGCTTGGGGATGCCCCGGAAGGCATCCCCTCTTTCGTCTTTGTCCATTGGTAACTTTACTTGGAGCTATATTTTTATTCGCCACATGATATGTGTTTTGCTTGGAGCGTCTTGTATGATTTGAGTCTTTGCTTTTTAGTTTACCACAATCATCTTTGCTGTACACACCTTTTGGGATACACACACATGAATTGGAATTTATTAGAATACTCTATGTGCTTCACTTATATCTTTTGAGTTGGATAATTTTTGCTCTAGTGCTTCGCTTATATCTTTTAGAGCATGGCGGTGGTTCTATTTTATAGAAATAATTGATCTCTCATGTTTCACTTATATAATTTTGAGAGTCCTTTAGAACAGCATGGTAATTCACTTTGGTTATAAATTTTAAATGCTAAGAGAAGTTGGATGCTTGATAGATTGTTTTGAGATATAAAGGTGGTAATATTAGAGGTGTGCTAGTTGAGTAATTGTGAAATTGATGAATACTTGTGTTGAAGTTGGCAAGTCCCGTAGCATGCACGCATGGTAAATGTTATGTGAAAAATTTGAAGCATGGGGTGTTCTTTGATTGCTTTCCTTATGAGTGGCGGTTGGGGACGAGCGATGGTCTTTTCCTACCAATCTACCCCCCTAGGACCATGCGCGCAGTGCTTGGTTTTGACAACTTGTAGATTTTTGCCAGAAGTATGTGAGTTCTTTATGACTAATGTTGAGTCCATGGATTATACACACTCTCACCCTTCCATCATTGCTAGCCTCTTCGGTACCGTGCATTGCCCTTTCTCACCTTGAGAGTTGGTGCAAACTTCGCCGGTGCATCCAAACCCCGTGATATGATACGCTCTATCACACATAAGCCTCTTTATATCTTTCTCAAAACAGCCACCATACCTACCTATTATGGCATTTCCATAGCCATTCCGAGATATATTGCCATGCAACTTTCCACCGTTCCATTTATTATGACACGCATCATCATTGTCATATTGCTTTGCATGATCATGTAGTTGACATCGTATTTGTGACTAGGCCACCATGCTTAATTTTTAATACATGTCACTCTTGATTCATCGCAATCCCGGTACACCGCCAGAGGCATTCACATAGAGTCACATTTTGTTCCAAGTATCGAGTTGTAATTCTTGAGTTGTAAGAAAATAAAAGTGTGATGATCATCATTAGAGCATTGTCCCATGTGAGGAAAGGATGATGGAGACTATGATTCCCTCACAAGTCGGGATGAGACTCCGAACGAAAAATAATAATAAAATAATAATAAAAGAGGCCATAAAAACGAGAAAAGAAGGCCCAAACAAAAAAAGAAAAAAAGGGAGAGAAAAAGAGAGAAGGGACAATGTTACTATCCTTTTTCTACACTTGTGATTCAAAGTAGCACCATGATCTTCATGATAGAGAGTCTCTTATTTTGTCACTTTCATATACTAGTGGGAATTTTTCATTATAGAACTTGGCTTGTATATTCCAATGATGGGCTTCCTCAAATGCCCTAGGTCTTCTTGAGCAAGCGAGTTGGATGCACACCCACTTAGTTTCTTTGATGAGCTTTCATATATTTATAGCTCTAGTGCATCCATTGCATGTCAATCCCTACTCCTTGCATTGACATCGATCGGTGGGCATCTCCATAGCCCATTGATTAGCCGCGTCAATGTGAGACTTTCCCCCTTTTTGTCTTCTCACACAACCTCAATCATCATATTCTATATTCCACCCATAGTGCTATGTCCATGACTCGTGCTCATATATTGCGTAAAAGTTGAAAGAGTTTGAAAAGGCTAAGTATGAAACAATTGCTTGGCTTGTCATCGGGGTTGTGCATGATGAGAGCATTTTGTGTGACGAAAATGAAGCATGGCCAAACTATATGACTTTGTAGGGATAAGTTTTCTTTGGCCATGGTATTTTGATAAGACATAATTGCTTGATTAGCATACTTGGAGTATTACTATTTTTATGTCAACAATAAACTTTTATCTTGAATCTTTTGGATCTGAACATTCCTGCCACAATAGAGAAAAATACATTGAAAAATACTCTAGAAAGCATTCCGCATCAAAAATTCTGTTTTTATCATTTACCTACTCGAGGACGAGCATGAATTAAGCTTGGGGATGTTGATACGTCTCCAACGTATCTATAATATTTGATTATTCCATGCTATTATATTATCTGTTTTGGATGTTAATGGGCTTTATTTTGCACTTTTATATTATTTTGGGACTAACCTATTAACCCAAGGCCCAGTGCAAATTGCTGTTTTTTTTGCCTATTTCAGTGTTTCGTAGAAAAGGAATATCAAACGGAGTCCAAATGGAATGAAACCTTCCGGAGCGTGATTTTTGGAACAAACGTGATCCAGAGGACTTGGAGTGGACGTCAAGCAACCAACGAGGTGGCCACGAGGCAGGGGGTGCGCCTACCCCCCTAGGCGCGCCCTCCCCCCTCGTGGCTCAACCGACCTACTTCTTCCTCCTATATATGTTCACATACCCCGAAAACATCTAGGAGCACCACGAAACCCTATTTCCACCGCCGCAACCTTCTGTGCCCAAGAGACCCCATCTTGGGGCCTTTTCTGGAGCTCCACCGGAGGGGGCATTGATCATGGAGGGCCTCTACATCAACTCCATTGCCCCTCCGATGATGTGTGAGTAGTTTACTTCAGACCTTCGGGTCCATAGTTATTAGCTAGATGGCTTCTTCTCTCTCTTTGGATCTCAATACAAAGTTTTCCTCGATTCTCTTGGAGATCTATTCGATGTAATCTTCTTTTGCGGTGTGTTTGTCGAGATCCGATGAATTGTGGGTTTATGATCAAGATTATCTATGAACAATATTTGAATCTTCTCTGAATTCTTTTATGTATGATTGGTTATCTTTGCAAGTCTCTTCGAATTATCAGTTTGGTTTGGCCTACTAGATTGATCTTTCTTGCAATGGGAGAATTGCTTAGCTTTGGGTTCAATCTTGCGGTGCTCGATCCCAGTGACAGTAGGGGAAACGACACGTATTGTATTGTTGCCATCGAGGATAAAAAGATGGGGTTTATATCATATTGCATGAGTTTATCCCTCTACATCATGTCATCTTGCTTAAAGCGTTACTCCATTCTTATGAACTTAATACTCTAGATGCATGCTGGATAGCGGTCGATGTGTGGAGTAATAGTAGTAGATGCAGGCAGGAGTCAGTCTACTCGTCACGGACATGATGCCTATATACATGATCATACCTAGATATTCTCATAACTATACTCGATTCTATCAATTGCTCAACAGTAATTTGTTCACCCACCGTAATACTTATGCTATCTTGAGAGAAGCCACTAGTGAAACCTACGGCCCCCGGGTCTATTTTCGATCATACTAGTTTCCAATCTATTTTATTTTGCAATCTTTACTTTCAATTTATATCATAAAAATACCAAAAATATTTATCTTATTATTATTATCTCTATCAGATCTCACTCTTGCAAGTGGCCGTGAAGGGATTGACAACCACTTTATCGCGTTGGTTGCGAGGTTCTTATTTGTTTGTGTAGGTACGAGGTGACTCGCGTGTGGTCTCCTACTGGATTGATACCTTGGTTCTCAAAAAATGAGGGAAATACTTACACTGCTTTGCTACATCACCCTTTCCTCTTCAAGGGAAAATCAACGCAGTGCTCAAGAGGTAGCAAGAAGGATTTCGGGCGCCGTTGCCGGGGAGATCTACCACAAGTCAAGACATACCAAGTACCCATCACAAACTCTTATCCCTCGCATTCCATTATTTGCCATTTGCCTCTCGTTTTCCTCCCCCACTTCACCTTTGCCTTTTCTCCGCCTTCTTCCCATATGTATTTTTGTTTGTGTTTCCATGTGCCTTTTATTTGCTTGCATCTTTGCTTGCTAAAAATCTATTGATATGGATCCACTTAAAGTGTTCTACTTGGATCATCTTCGATCCTTATGCGCTCATGCTGAAACCCTAACTAGCCTAGTTGATGGGAAATATTTAGATGAGCATGCTCATTTTGTGCGTCATCGTTTGTCTGAAAAAGGAAGACTCTTATGGGATCAAATAAATAGATTGTTGTGTTATGTTTGGAAACTTTGTGAAATTTGTGATTTTACTTGTTTCTCTAAGAACCCTAAAAAACACCTCCCCTACCTATGTGAGTTTAATGATAATGAAATCTTATCTTCTTATGCAAAGGGGTGTTTATAGTTACTATGATATCGAACAAATTGAAGAATTGGTTGCTTTTAAGGGTGCTTATGAAGTTGCTTCTTTGAATTGAAAGTATGATATTACTCTCTACGAATCGGAAAATTTTGACATACTTAAATATTGCTATGAAAACTATGCTAATAATGTCTATGTCAAAGAATTTATTGAAAGAATGACCGTTGCTTTGGAAGAAAATAATGATATGCATGAATCTATAGATTCCGATGATTTGATTGAAATATCCCTTGATGAACTTGATGCTTTCTATTCTTGTGGCCATGATGCCAATATTTATGAAGATGATTTGCTATAGTTCCTTATGTTAAACATGAGGTCGTTGCTATTGCACCCATACTTGATAGTTCCTTCGATGAAAAGCATGATTGCAATGATGTTATTATAAATTCTATTAATGTCAATTGTGCTAATAATATGCAAAACCCTAAGCTTGGGGATGCTAGTTTTGCTATGTCCTCTACTTGTTGCAATGATCATGATTGGGGTGATTCTTCTTTTGATCTTGAAAATTTATTTAAGCCCGATGATGAATATGAGATTGATAATAGTGTTTGCAATATTATTGAAAGTGGGTTTGGAAGATTGTCAACTTTAGATCCCACATATTTGGAGAATGTTCAATATTATGAATTTTTTGATAAAAGTGGGTTTGGAGAGGTCATGACTTTAGTTAATGTTAATCCCACTATTTTGGAAGAGTGTCAACTTTGCATACATGTGGATCGCGTTAAGAATATGTTTTGTGATAGCTATATTGTTAAATTTTCTTATGATCCTACATGTAATTATTATGAGAGAGGAAAATATGATAGTAAAAATTTCCATGTTACTAAATTACCTCTCGTTATGTTGAGATTGCTATTGTTTCTCTCCGCTTCCTTGCATATGCTAGTTTTTGCTTGCAATGATAATTTGTTTGCCTTTAAGATGCCTATGCATAGGAAGTATGTTAGACTTAGATGTGATTTTCACGTGTTTCTTGACGCCCTCTTTGTGCTACAATTCTTGTCTTTCATGTGAGCATCATTGAAATTATCAATGCCTAGCTAGGGGCGTTAAACGATAGCGTTTGTTGGGAGGCAACCCAATTTTATTTTTGTTTCTTGCTTTTTGTTCCTGTTTAGTAATAAATAATTCATATAGCCTTTGTTTAGATGTGGTTTTATGCTTTTAATTAGTGTTTGTGCCAAGTAGAACCTTTGGGAAGACTTGGGGGAAGTTTTAGTAATCTTGCTGTAAAAACAGAAACTTTAGTGCTCACGAGATTTGCTGCCATTTTTTTTACTGGAGAGTGCGATTTGGTTGATTATTTTTGAAGATGATTAATAGACAAATTACTCACGTCCACAAATTTATTTTAGAATTTTTGGGGTTACATAAGTATTATAAACGTACATATTACTACAGACTGTTCTGTTTTTGACAGATTCTGTTTTTCATGTGTTGTTTGCTTATTTTGATGAATCTATGGCTAGTATCGGAGTGTATGAACCACAGATAAGTTGGAATACAGTAGGTATAACATAAATATAAATGAAGAATGAGTTTATTATAGTACCTTAAGTGGTGGTTTGTTTTCTTATACTAACGGAGCTCATGAGATTTTCTGTTGAGTTTTGTGTTGTGAAGTTTTCAAGTTTTGGGTAAAGATTTGATGGATTATGGAATAAAGAGTGGCAAGAGCCTAAGCTTGGGGATGCCCAAGGTACCCAAAGGTTAAATTCAAGGACAAACAAAAGCCTAATCTTGGGGATGCCCCAGAAGGCATCCCCTCTTTTGTCTTCTTCCATCGGTAACTTTACTTGAGGCTATATTTTTATTCACCACATGATATGTGTTTTGCTTGGAGCGTCTTGTATGATTTGAGTGTCTGATTTTTTAGTTTACCACAATCATCCTTGCTGTACACAACTTTTTGGAGAGACACACATGAATTGGAATTTATTAGAATACTCTATGTGCTTCACTTATATCTTTTGAGCTAAATAATTTTGCTCAAGTGCTTCACTTATATATTTTAGAGCATGGCGGTGGTTTTATTTTATAGAAATTATTGATCTCTCATGCTTCACTTATATTATTTTGAGAGTCCTTTAGAACAGCATGGTAATTTTCTTTGGTTATAAAATTGGTCCTAAATATGATAGGCATCCAAGATAGGTATAATAAAAATTATCATAAAAAGTGCATTAAATACGATGAGAAGTTTGATACTTGATAATTGTTTTGAGATATGAAGATGGTGATATTAGAGTCATGCTAGTTGAGTAGTTGTGTATTTGAGAAATACTTGTTTTAAAGTTTGTGATTCCCGTAGCATGCACGTATGGTGAACTGGTATGTGATGAAGTCGGAGCATGATTTATTTATTGATTGTCTTCCTTATGAGTGGCAATCGGGGACGAGCGATGGTCTTTTCCTACCAATATATCCCCCTAGGAGCATGCGTGTAGTACTTTGTTTCAATAACTAATAGATTTTTGATATAAGTATATGAGTTCTTTATGACTAATGTTGAGTCCATGGATTAAACGCACTCTCACCCTTCCACCATTGCTAGCCTCTCTAGTACCGCGCAACTTTCGCCGGTACCATAAACCCACCATATACCTTCCTCAAAACAGCCACCATACCTACCTATTATGACATTTCCATAGCCACTCCGAGATATATTGCCATGCAACTTACCACCGTTCCGTTCGTTATGACACGTTACATCATTGTCATATTGCTTTGCATGATCATGTAGTTGACATCGTATTTTTGGCAAAGCCACCGTTCATAGTTCTTTCATACATGTCACGCATGAGTTATTGCACATCCCGATACACCGCCGGAGGCATTCATATAGAGTCATATTTTGTTGTAAGTACCGAGTTGCAAGTAAATAAAAGTGTGATGATCATCATTATTAGAGCATTGACCCAAGTGAGGAAAGGATGATGGAGACTATGATTCCCCACAAGTCAGGATGAGACTCCGGACGGAAAAAATAAAGGCCATAAAAAAAGAAGGCCCAAAAAATGAGAGAAAAAGAGAGAAGGGACAATGCTACTATCTTTTTACCACACTTGTGCTTCAAAGTAGCACCATGATCTTCATGATAGAGAGTCTCCTATGTTGTCACTTTCATATACTAGTGGGAATTTTACATTATAGAACTTGGCTTGTATATTCCAATGATGGGCTTCCTCAAAATGCCCAAGGTCTTCGTGAGCAAGCAAGTTGGATGCACACCCACTTAGTTTCTTTTGAGGTTTCATACACTTATAGCTCTAGTGCATCCGTTGCATGGCAATCCCTACTCACTCACATTGATATCTATTGATGGGCATCTCCATAGCCCGTTGATACGCCTAGTTGATGTGAGACTATCTTCTCTTTTTGTCTTCTCCACAACCACCACTCTATTCCATATATAGTGTTATGTCCATGGCTCACGCTCATATATTGCGTGAAGATTGAAAAAGTTTGAGAACGTCAAAAGTATGAAACAATTGATTGGCTTGTCATCGGGGTTGTGCATGATTTAAATACTTTATGTGATGAAGATAGAGCATAGCCAGACTATATGATTTTGTAGGGATAACTTTTTTAGCCATGTTATTTTGAGAAGACATGATTGCTTTGTTAGTATGCTTGAAGTATTATTATTTTTATGTCAATATTAAACTTTTGTCTTGAATCTTTCGGATCTGAACATTCATGCCACAATAAAGAATATTACATTGAGAATTATGCTAGGTAGCATTCCACATTAAAAATTATGTTTTTATCATTTACCTACTCGAGGACGAGCAGGAATTAAGCTTGGGGATGCTTGATACGTCTCCAACGCATCTATAATTTTTGATTGTCCCATGCTATTATCTTATCTGTTTTGGATGTTAATGGGCTTATTTATACACTTTTATATTATTTTTAGGACTAACCTACTAACCCAAGGCCTAGTGCAAATTGCTGTTTTTTTTGCCTATTTCAGTGTTTCGCAGAAAAAGAATATCAAACGGAATCCAAACAGAATGAAACCTTCGGGAAGTTATTTTTGGAACAAATGTGATCCAGGGGACTTGGAGTAGACGTCAAGAAATCAACGAGGAGGCCACGAGGCAGGGAGGCGCGCCTGCCCCCTGGGAACGCCCCCACCCTCGTGGGCCCCTTATAGCTCCACCGACCTACTTCTTCCTCCTATATATATC
Organism: Triticum urartu; assembly: GCF_003073215.2. Taxonomy (NCBI): domain Eukaryota; kingdom Viridiplantae; phylum Streptophyta; class Magnoliopsida; order Poales; family Poaceae; genus Triticum; species Triticum urartu. The sequence goes on along the minus strand of NC_053027.1, from coordinate 496,796,425 downwards.
CATATACCCCCAAAATATTCAGGAGCACCACGAAATCCTATTTCCACTGCTGCAACCTTCTGTACCCAAGAGATCCCATCCTGGGGCCTTTTCCGGAGCTCTGCCGGAGGGGGAATCGATCACGAAGGGCTTCTACATCAACACCATAGCCTCTCCGATGATGTGTGAGTAGTTTACCATAGACCTTCGGGTCCATAGTTAATAGCTAGATGGCTTCTTCTCTCTCTTTGGATCTCAATACAATGTTCTACTCGATCTTCTTGGAGATCTATTTGATGTAACTCTTTTTGCGGTGTGTTTGTCGAGATCCGATGAATTGTGGGTTTATGATCAAGTTTATCTATGAACAATATTTGATTCTTCTCTGAAATCTTTTATGTATGATTGGTTATCTTTGCAAGTCTCTTCGAATTATCAGTTTGGTTTGGCCTACTAGATTGATCTTTCTTGCAATGGGAGAAGTGCTTAGCTTTGGGTTCAATCTTGCGGTGTCCTTTCCCAGTGACAGCAGGGGTGGCAAGGCATGTATTGTATTGTTGCCATCGAGGATAAAAAGATGGGGTTTATATCATATTGCTTGAGTTTATCCCTCTACATCATGTCATCTTGCCTAATGCATTACTCTGTTCTTATGAACTTAATACTCTAGATGCATGCTTGATAACGGTCGATGCGTGGAGTAATAGTAGTAGATGCAGAATCGTTTCGGTCTACTTGTCGCGGATGTGATGCCTATGTACATGATCATGCCTAGATATTCTCATAATTATTCACTTTTCTATCAATTGCTCGACAATAATTTGTTCACCCATCGTAATACTTATGCTATCTTGAGAGAAGCCACTAGTGAAACCTATGCCCCCTGGGTCTATCTTTTATCATATAAGTTTCCAATCTATTTTATTTTGCAATCTTTATTTTCCAATCTATGTCTGTAAAAATACCAAAAATATTTATCTTATTATCTTTATCAGATCTCACTATCGTAAGTGACCGTGAAGGGATTGACAACCCCTTTATCGCGTTGGTTGCGAGGTTCTTATTTGTTTGTGTAGGTACGAGGGACCTGCATATAGTCTCCTACTAGATTGATACCTTGGTTCTAAAAAACTGAGGGAAATACTTATGCTACTTCGCCGCATCACCATTTCCTCTTCAAGGGAAAACCAACGCAGTGCTCAAGAGGTAGCAACGTCGCTTGTATTTTGCAAATTTCCCTCCGGTTGAGGTTGTAGAGGATTTTGTAGCTTGGTAGTACACATGGTCTGTGACTTTCTTTGTCTGGTTGACTTACCATGCCGAATTCCAACACTAGTTTGGGCACCATTTACGTAGATCAGATGGCCAGGGAAGTATTCACATAAATTCAGTTTGAAAGGAGATATGGCAACTTTGGATTCCGGAGAAAAATCAAGCATTTTGGGTGGAAGGTGTTAATAGGGGTGTTAATATGGGTGTTACCATGCTTCGGGGTGCTTGCAGGAAGGCTTATATCGTTTACACCCCAATGCTCGATGTTCTTGATTAGTTTAGAACACATACAACGTTGCCTCTTTACATGTACACATGCATCTGAAGTTTGGGCCAAGTTTGGTTTATCTGATGTAATTTGAAAGGCAGTCATGGAAGACCAGTCTGGGTCCAATACATTGGATATCCTGGTGAGGCGGTGTTCCTTGCTGATAGAGGAGCTTATTTTGGTTGCAGCGTGGTATCTGATGACAACGGCGTTAGAGTGCAAAGGGTGGAATTATCTAGCCACTAGATCGTACAACCATGTATATTAGGATTCTGGCCACAAACTTTGTTAGAGCCTCAACACCCAACCAACGTGCTCACAAAAACAATCACAACTAGAAGAAGCCGTCTGAGGGTGTTGTCAAAGTAAATGTGGATGTTTGATTCTATGCTAAAACGTTGTCAGGATCGACGGGTGGCGTGGTGCATGATGACCATGACAATTTTATAGTTGCTGCAACCTGGAAGTTACCGCATGTGAGCAATGTAAGCTCTGCTAAGACTATTGTTGTCCGAAATGGTTTGATTTGGCAGCAGATTGATTGTTTTCTTTTTTTTGCTAATACGCAAAGCTTGCGTATCATTGCATCGATAGAAGTAAAGCAGAATGAGTACATAAGAGGGTACACCACAGCACGAACGCATACATGAGAAGGCATGGACATGGGACCCAGAGTAGAGAGACAGGATGCTCAACCCGGACAAAGAGAAAACACAGCTAAATCACCAAGCCAAGCCTAGCTAGAGGGGAAAGCCGAACTGGCTAGGCGACGATCATCTCTAACACCAACACCGGGGACGCCGCGAGCAAACAAGATGACGCCTTCAAGAAGGGGCACGACGTTGTGACGCCATCGCCATCCGATCCGAAGAACCGGACCAAGGGTTTCCCCCGATGCTCGAAGAGGGGAACGGGTAGAGGCCATGGCAGTGCCTCCAAGAAGGAAAACGACACCCACGGGTGCCGTCACTGCCCGCGCCGGCGAGCCGAGCAGGGATTTCGCCCTGGCCTGAGTCCGAGCAATCCCATTGCCATGGATCAGGGACCGGAGATGAGGAAGTCGCTTCGCTAGTCGAGATCACCACCTTAGGATGGGGTTGGGTGGGGTTGCGCCTGCCGTTGGTGGGTGGCATCGGGCGACGCCGAAAAAACGCAAGCTTTGGGATTGGCTCGCCGTGGAGGTGGATGGGGTCAGAGGGCGGCAGGCCCGAAAAATCCGATGCGGAGGAAGGAAGGCAACTGACGCCATGGACAAGCTAGGAGCCGGAAAGGGACGCAGATCCAAGATGACGAGGACGAAGCCGCCGGGACGCCGGCGAGCCAAAGGCTGGAGAGACGCAGCAATAGGAGCGCCGGCACCGTAACCGTAGCGACAAAGGATGCATGCAGGCTATGGACACTAGAGGGGAGAACGCAGGTCCAAAACCGCCAGGACCGGAGCGGTGCCGACAAAGGGTCCACCGGAGGCCTCAACCGCATGCCAAGGAAGACCACCATAGCACACAAATCGGACGAAATCAACACCGCATCTTGGAGGAGGCGTCGCCGGAGACGAGGAATAGCCTGTAGTAAGGCAGGGCCAGAGCCTCGGCTCGCCTGGCCGCACCACCCAAATCAAGCCCAACCACCACCAGCAGCAATGAAGGGTGTGCTGCCGAGGGAGGATGTGGCCAGTGAAGTTGCAGACCAAGCCCGCACTGCCGAGGGAGGAGGCGGCCACGCCGGCCGAAGGGCGCAACAGCCGGACAGGAGGGTGGGGGGACTTCGCCAGATCGGATCTGGGCTGGCTGGGCCGCGTGCGCAAGGGAGTCGCCAGGGTGTAGTCGTTGCAGAACGGGGACAAGCTACATCGCCGGAGATGAGGAAGGCCACGCGAGAGGGGCGGGGACGATGTTGGAGGGGCTCCTGGCCAGATCGAGGTGTGGTGGGGTGGGGGCTCTGGCATGGGGGAGGGAGACGGAACCTCCCCACCGCCGCCATCCTTGGGCGCGGCGCGGCTTCGCCGGCCGGCCCTCCAGTAGCAGCGCTGGCGGGAGCGGTGGTGGCGGAGGTAACTCGGCAGCGGCGCGGGTTTCCCCCGTGTCGCCAGACGCGCGGGGGGGGGGGGGGGGGGGGGGGGGGGGGGGGAGCTCTGGTTTCGACCGGTAGTTGAGTCTGGCGGTTTTTCTGCGATGGTTGATACGTCTCCGTCGTATCTACTTTTCCAAACACTTTTGCCCTTGTTTTGGACTCTAACTTGTATGATTTGAATAGAACTAACCCGGACTGACGCTGTTTTCAGCAGAATTACCATGGTGTTGTTTTATGTGCAGAAAACAAATATTCTCGGAATGACCTGAAACTCCACGGAACATCTTAGAAAAAACAATAAAAAATCCTTGCCAAAGATGAAGACCAGGGGGCCCACACCCTTCTCACGAGGGTGGGGGGCGCCCCCCCTAGGGCGCGCCCCCTACCTCGTGGGCCCCTTGTTGCGTCTCCGACTCCAACTCCACCTCCATATATTGAGTTTCGATGAGAAAAAAACCAGAGAGAAGAAATCATCGCGTTTTACGATGCGGAGCCGCCGCCAAGCCCTAAAACCTCTCGGGAGGGCTGATCTGGAGTCCGTTCGGGGCTCCGGAGAGGTGGATTCGTCGCCGTCGTCATCATCAACCATCGTCCATCACCAATTTCATGATGCTCACCGCCGTGCGTGAGTAATTCCGTCGTAGGCTTGCTGGACGGTGATGGGTTGGATGAGATTTATCATGTAATCAAGTTAGTTTTGTTAGGGTTTGATCCCTAGTATCCATTATGTTCTGAGATTGATGTTGCTATGACTTTGCTATGCTTAATGCTTGTCACTAGGGCCCGAGTTCCATGATTTCAGATCTGAACCTATTATGTTTTCATGAATATATGTGAGTTCTTGATCCTATCTTGCAAGTCTATAGTCACCTACTATGTGTTATGATCCGACAACCCCGAAGTGACAATAATCGGGACCACTCCCGGTGATGACCATAATTTGAGGAGTTCATGTATTCACTATGTGCCAATGCTTTGTTCCGCTTCTCTATTAAAAGGAGGCCTTAATATCCCTTAGTTTCCAATAGGACCCCACTGCCACGAGAGGGTAGGACAAAAGATGTCATGCAAGTTCTTTTCCATAAGCACGTATGACTATATACGGAATACATGCCTACATTACATTGATGAATTGGAGCTAGTTCTGTGTCACCCTATGTTATGACTGTTACATGATGAACCGCATCCGGCATAATTATCCATCACTGATCCGGTGCCTACGAGTTTTCCATATACTGGTTTACGCTTATTTACTTTCCCGCTGCTACTGTTACAATCACTACAAAATACCAAAAACATTACTTTTGCTGTCTTTACTTTTGTTTCCGCTACCACCACTATCATATTACTTTGCTACTAAACACTTTGCTGCAGATACTAAGTTTCCAGGTGTGGTTGATTTGACAACTCAGCTGCTAATACTTGAGAATATTCTTTGGCTCCCCTTGTGTCGAATCAATAAATTTGGGTTGAATACTCTACCCTCGAAAGCTGTTGCGATCCCCTATACTTGTGGGTTATCAAGACTAATTTCTAGCATCGTTGCCAGGGAGCATAGCTCTATTCTTTGAGTCACTTGGGATTTATATTTGCTGGACACTATGAAGAACTTGAGAGATCCAAAAACCAAGATCTATCCCTCAACTACGAGGGGAGGTAAGGAACTACCATCTAGCTCTGCACTTGATTCACCTTCTGTTATGAGTAAGTTTGCGACACCTACATCTGCTTCTGCTATTCGTTCTGATATGTCGCATGTTATTGATGATGCCACTTCTGCTATGCATGATACTTATGATGAAACTGCTTCTATGCCTGATACTACTATGCCCCTTAGTGAATTTCTTGATGAACAAATTGCTAGGGCTAGAGAAAAAGAAATTATTGAATCTGAATACGATGATGATAGTGATGATGAAAATATGCCTGTTATTCTTGAGGGTTATCTTTTTGATATGGAATCTTCTGCCGCTATTTTTGCTTGCAAAGATAGATATGAGCTTAAGAGTTTATTAATTAAATGGAATAAAGAATCACTTAGAGATAAAATGAGACCTAACCCTGCTTTTGCTACTTCACCTATATGTGTTCCTGATAAGGATTATGAATTCTCTATTGATCCTGAAATAATTACTTTGGTCGAATCTGATCCGTTCTATGGCTATGAATCTGAAACTGTTGTGGCACATCTTACTAAGTTAAGTGATATAGCTGCCCTGTTCACTAATGATGAGAGACCGCGTTACTTTTATATACTCAAAATATTTCCGTTCTCATTAAAGGGTGATGCTAAGATATGGTTTAATTCTCTTGATCCTGGTTGTGTGCATAATCCCCAAGATATGATTTATTACTTCTCTGCTAAATATTTCCCTGCTCATAAGAAACAACCTGCTTTGAGGGAAATATACAACTTCGTGCAAATTAAAGAAGAGAGTCTCCCACAAGCTTGGGGGAGGCTTCTCAAGTTACTTAATGCTTTGCCTGATCATCCTCTTAAGAAACCTGAAATACTTGATATCTTTTATAATGGACTAACCGATGCTTCCAGAGATTACCTGGATAGTTGTGCTGGTTCTCTTTTCAGGGAAAGAACACCGGATGAAGCTGAAATTCTATTGAATAATATGTTGACAAATGAAAATAATTGGGCACCTCCTGAGCCATCTCCTGCTCCTATTACTGAGCCTATTCCTAAACCAACTCTGAAGAAGAGAGGTGTTCTATTTCTCAGTCCTGAAGATATGCAAGAGGCAGAGAAATCTATGAAAGAAAAAGGTATTAAAGCTGAAGACGTTAAGAATTTACCTCCTATTGAAGAAATACATGGTCTTAATTCACCGCCTGTTGAAGAAACATATGATCTTAATTATTTATTTACTGAAGAACCTCCTGATCCCGATATCCCGACACAGGTAGTAAAGGTAAATTCTCTCTATAGATATGATAAAGCTGAAGTCCCTCCTACTAAAATTGCTAGTTAGTGCTTGGATGAATTTGATAACTTTATGTTTAAGCAAGACGACTTCAATGCTTATTTTGGTAGACAATTAAAAGAAAATGCTTATATGATTAGACGCTTGGGTGATTATATGGCTGATATTAAAGGTGAACTTAAACTTGTTAGCAAACATGCTTCTATGGTTACCACTCAAGTAGAACAAGTACTTAAGGCTCAAAAAGAAGTGCCTGATGAAATGAATAGTAAAAAAATGACTATGTTGTTAGTGTGGCTACTAGAACTGGTAGAATGACTTAGGAACCTTTGTATCCTGAAGGCCACCCTAAGAGAATCGAGCAAGATTCTCAAAGAAACAATATTGATGTTCCTAGTTCTTCTAAAAAGAAGAATAAGAAAAATGATAGAACTGTGCAAACTTCTAGTGAACCTATTGCTGAACCACCCGATAATCCAAATGATATTTCTATGTCTGATGCTGAAACACAATCTGGTAATGAACATGAACCTAATAAAAATATTAATGATGATGTTCATGATGATGCTCAACCTAGTAATGATAATGATGTAGAAGTTGAACCTGCTGTTGATCTTGATAACCCACAATCAAAGAATCAACATTATGATAAAAGATACTTTGTTGCTAGGAAACATGGTAAAGAAAGGGAACCTTGGGTTCAGAAACCCATGCCTTTTCCTCCGAAACCATCCAATAAAAAGGATGATGAGGATTTTGAGCGCTTTGCTGAAATGATTAGGCCTATCTTTTTGCGTATGAGATTAACGGATGTGCTCAAAACAAATCCTTATGCTAAATATATGAAGGATATCATTACTAATAAAAGAAAGATACCGGAAGCTGAAATTTCCACCATGCTTGCTAATTACACTTTTAAGGGTGGAATACCAAAGAAACTTGGAGACCCCGGAGTACCTACTATACCTTGCTCCATTAAAAAGAATTATATTAAAACTGCTTTATGTGATCTTGGAGCCGGTGTTAGTGTTATGCCTCTCTCTTTATATCGTAGACTTGACATGAATAAGTTGACACCTACTGAAATATCTTTGCAAATGGCTGATAAATCAACTGCTATACCTGTCGGTATTTGTGAGGATGTGCCCATTGTGGTTGCAAACGTTACTATTTTAACGGACTTTGTTATTCTTGATATTCCGAGGATGATAGTATGTCTATTATTCTTGGAAGACCTTTTCTTAATACTGCAGGGGCTGTTATTGATTGCAACTAAGGAAATGTCACTTTTCATGTTAATGGTAATGAGCATACGGTACACTTTCCGAGGAAACAACCTCAAGTTCATAGTATCAACTCTATTGGAAAAATTCCATCGATTATATTTGGAGGTTTTGAATTTCCTCTTCCTACTGTCAAGAAGAAATATGATATTCTTATTATTGGGGATGTGCATATCCCCGTTGAGGTAACTTAGTGTTATTCGAAATTTCTCCGGTTTCATGATTATCGGAATGAGTTTGTTAACAAGACTTGATCAACCTTGTTAGTGGATTCTTTTTGATGAGCATGAGATGGATGAAATTAGAAGCACAAAATCTTCTGTACCCTCTCTATACTTTCTGTTATTTATATTAAATAAAGTAAAAATAGTATTTTCTTTCTGTTTCCTGACTTATCTGTGCAATATAAAAATATCCCAAAAATAAAAGTCCTCAGAATGCCATGCCAATTTAATATGATTTTTTCGGGAATATTTGAGGATTTACTATGCAAAAATTACTGCGGGAGGAGCTGGCACCTGGCCACGAGGGTGGTGGGCGCCCCCCTATAGGGCGCGCCCCCTGCCTCGTGGGCCCACGGTGGCCCTCCTCCACTTATCCCAGCACCCATCTTCTTCCTCTATCTCACACAAACCCGAAAAACCAACTCAAGCACGAGTTCCAGCCACTTTTGCTGTGATTTTCAATCTCCTTGCTCAAAGCACCTCTCTCAAAACTGCTTGGGGAGATTGTTCCTTGGTATGTGACTCCTCCATTGGTCCAATTAGTTTTTGTTCTAGTGCTTTATTTTTTGCAAATTTGTGCTGCACAGGTGACCATGTTCTTGAGCTTGCATGTCAAATTTATATGGTTCCAAGTAGTTCTAATGCTTGATATAGGCTCTAGGCACTTGTAGGAGTAGTTGCTATCAGTTTTATTGAGTTTGGTTTACTTTTATTTTGAAGTTACTAAAAATTTCAGAATTTTTCAGAAAATGATGAGGAGATTATTGAGAGGTTCATTGAGCCAAAGCTCGAAGGAAAAGGCACCGAAGCCTAAGTATAATTTGCCATGCAACGCGGAGATTCGGGCGTGTGAATGGCCTTCTGATGATTTCTTGAGAGCAGCCGGTATCTATGAAGATTTCCATGAATTGGCTCACAATGCAGGCCTCACTGCTTTCCTCCATGACCAATGCGATCAGTATCTCTTACTCACAAATACCTTTGTGCAAAACTTTCATTTTCATTCTAGGAACTCACCACCTACGGTGGAGTTTCATTTATATGATGAGCATAAGGAGATGTCACTTTATGATTTCTATCGGATTTGTTTAGTCCCTTTTGAGGGAAAGATAGAAGAACCACATCATGATGATGTGGCTGGGTTTATTGATAATATCACTATAGGAGAAACCAGGAAGGTTTCCGACGCACGAATCACTAGCATACATTTTCCTGTTTTGCGTTACTTTGCATTATTTGCGAGTCGTTGTTTAATTGGACACGGTAATTCTGGAAACCTTAGTATCCCTGATTTAATTATTCTGCTCCAAGGTTTATACAGTGATAACACTTTTAGTTTGGGCGGTATTATTGCTAGACGGTTAAATATGAACCGTACTAAGGGCCCCATCTTTGGAGGCATCTATGCCACACGCCTAGCCGCACATTTTAACATACCTATTAGGCATGCTGAGAAGGAAGAAAAGGTGCTGCCCCGTGTTTATCTAGATCATAAAAGTATGGTGGCACATGATTTTATTGTTAAAAATAGGGCAGGGGAGCTTAAATATCAATTGTTCTTTAATAAACATCATCCTGAGACTATTACCTTGCCTGCTCCTTCTTTGTTTGATTTGACTGCAGGCACGTACCTTGTTCCGTTGACGGCTATTCACGCCTACCGGAACCCTGCACCAGTCGAGGAGCCAGAACAGGAACCACAAGATGAGCCTCCATGACAATCTGTTTATTCTTGGGATCCAGAGATGACTTTCAGCCAGTGGCAGTCAGAGTCTTCTTCTTCATCACAGTATGATCCCAACTATCCTTCCTCATCACAGTACGACCCTAACAACTATTATTATGGATATCCGCCAGGCCAGCCGTGGCCATAGACCAACTTAGGCCAAAAGCCTAAGCTTGGGGGAGTACGTATTTCTTACCGACATTACATTTATGTTCACACACACTCATTGCTAAATGTCGGTGCTCATACTTTTTCACTGTAATATCCATGCTAGTTTATTTTCTTTTTCCTGCTTTCTTCTTGTGTGTTTGTTAAACCTTAAGAAAAACCAAAAAAAATTTAGTAGTAGTTTATTTTTCTGCTGTAGTAGTAATAATTAAAAAGAAAACACAAAAATATTTCCCGTTCTTCTTTTGCTTGTTGGGAGCTTTCCCGTGTAAATAGTTTTATTTCTTTTCTTTTCTTTGGGGGTCAGTAGGAGAAGACCATGATTAAATTTTTGAAGTGGCTCTTATATGCATTATTGTTGATTTAACTGAGAGCCCATATTGCCTTGTCTTCTCCTGTTTATTGAATGCTCGCAGATTCCAGCTTAGTCCAATGCACGTGCACTCTTATTATTATTCACACCGTTCGGTCGTGCAAGTGAAAGGCAATTATGATGATATATGATGGACTGACTGAGATGAGAAAAGCTGGTATGAACTCGACCTCTTTTGTTTTTGTAAATATGATGAGCCCGTCGTTCTTGATTCAGCTTATTATGAATAAACATGTTTGCAATGACAATTAGAGATCAGAGTTGCTTGTGTCATGATTGATTAGCTATGAGTTATAATGATTTACCTTGTATGCCAACATGCTATTGAGATGATTATGATGTGGTATGATGGGGTGGTATCCTCTTTTGAATGATTTAAGTGACTTGACTTGGCACATGTTCACACATGTAGTTGAAACAAAATCAACATAGCCTTCACGATATTTATGTTCATGGTGGATTATATCCTACTCATGCTTGCATCCAATGTTTATTAATTTTAATGCATGTACATGGCTGTTGTCGCTCTCTAGTTGCTCGCTTCCCAGTCTTTTGCTAGCCTTCACTTGTACTAAGTGGGAATACTGCTTGTGCATCCAATCCCTTAAACCCCAAAGTTATTCCAGATGAGTCCACCATACCTTCCTATATGCAGTATCTACCTGTCGTTCCAAGTAAATTTGTATGTGCCATACTCTAAACCTTTAAAAAAACATTCTGTTTTGTATGCTCGAATAGCTCATGTATCAACAAAGGTTGTCCTTATCTTCCATGTTAGGAGGGTTATTCTCAAGAGGAGTGGACTCCGCTCCTCACTCATGAGAAAATGGCTGGTCACCGGGATGCCCAGTCCCATGCTTTATGCAAACTAAATCAAAATTAATTGCAAACAAAACTCCCCCTGGGACCTGATGTATGTTGGAGGCACTCGTTGTTTCGAGCAAGCCATGGATTGATGCCTGTCGGTGGAGAGGGAGTATAAACTTTACCATTCTGTTTGGGAACCGCCTATAACGTGTTTAGCATGGAAGATATCGCCATCTCTTAGTTCTTATGTTGACAATGAAAGTATATCGCTCAAAATACAATTTATTTCTATTGCAAAACCAAGCTCTGGCACCTCTACAAATCCCTGCTTCCCTCTGCGAAGGGCCTATCCATTTACTTTTATGTTGAGTCATCACCCTCTTATTAAAAAGCACTAGCTGGAGAGCACAACCATCATTTGCATTCATCACTGTTAATTTATATTGGGTATGACTATGATTGGATCTATTTTACCATGAATTACAATATCTAGTCAGTCCTTGATCTTTAAAGGTGCTCTGCATTTATGTTTTGCGGTCTCAGAAAGGGCTAGCGAGATACCATCTTGTTATATCATATTATGATTGTTTTGAGAAAGTGTTGTCATCCGAGATTTATTATTATGACTTGCTAGTTGATTATGCTATTGATATGAGTAATCATGAGACCTGAGAATTATTGCAAATGTGGTTAGTTATGATCTATGCTGAAAACTTGAATGTTGGCTTGACATTGTTACAACAACAAGAGTAAACAGAGTTTGTAAAAGTTTTTCTTTCTTTCTTTCAGTTTGTCAACTGAATTTCTTGAGGACAAGCAATGGCTTAAGCTTGGGGGAGTTGATACTTCTCCGTCGTATCTAGTTTTCTAAACACTTTTGCCCTTGTTTTGGACTCTAACTTGTATGATTTGAATGGAACTAACCCGGACTGACGCTGTTTCAGCAGAATTACCATGGTGTTGTTTTATGTGCAGAAAACAAATATTCTCGGAATGACCTAAAACTCCACGGAACATCTTAGAAAAAACAATAAAAAATCCTCGCCAAAGATTAAGACAAGGGGGCCCACACCCTTCTCACGAGGGTGGGGGACGCCCCCTAGGGCGCACCCCCTACCTCGTGGGCCCCCTGTTGCGTCTCCGACTCCAACTCCACCTCCATATATTGAGTTTTGATGAGAAAAAGATCATAGAGAAGAAATCATCACGTTTTACGATACGGAGCAGCCGCCAAGCCCTAAAACCTCTCGGGAGGGCTGATCTGGAGTCCGTTCGGGGCTCCGGAGAGGGGGATTCGTCGCCGTCGTCATCATCAACCATCCTCCATCACCAATTTCATGATGCTCACCGCCGTGCGTGAGTAATTCCATCGTAGGCTTGCTGGACGGTGATGGGTTGGATGAGATTTATCATGTAATCGAGTTAGTTTTGTTAGGGTTTGATCCCTAGTATCCATTATGTTCTGAGATTGATGTTGCTATGACTTTGCTATGCTTAATGCTTGTCACTAGGGCCCGAGTGCCATGATTTCAGATCTGAACCTATTATATTTCCATGAATATATGTGAGTTCTTGATCCTATTTTGCAAGTCAATAGTCACCTACTATGTGTTATGATTCGTTAACCCCGAAGTGACAATAATCGGGACAATTACCAGTGATGACTATAGTTTGAGGAGTTCATGTATTCACTAAGTGATAATGCGTTGTTCCGGTACTCTATTAAAAGGAGGCCTTAATATCTCTTAGTTTCCGATAGGACCCCGCTGCCACGGGAGGGTGGGACAAAAGATGTCATGCAAGTTCTTTTCCATAAGCACGTATGACTATATTCGGAATACACGCCTACATTACATTGATGAATTGGAGCTAGTTCTGTGTCACCCTATGTTATGACTGTTACATGATGAACCGTATCTTGCATAATTATCTATTACTGATCCGGTGCCTACGAGTTTTCCATATACTGGTTTACGCTTATTTACTTTCCCGCTGCCACTGTTACAATCACTACAAAATACCAAAAACATTACTTTTGTTGTCTTTACTTTTGTTGCCGCTACCACCACTATCATATTACTTTGCTACTAAGCACTTTGCTGCAGATACTAAGTTTCCAGGTGTGGTTGAATTGACAACTCAACTGCTAATACTTGAGAATATTCTTTGTCTCCCCTTATGTCGAATCAATAAATTTGGGTTGAATACTCTACCCTCGAAAGCTGTTGCGATCCCCTATACTTGTGGGTTATCAATGTATACAGTCAACCAACTATATATGAGGCCGGAATCTCAGTACTGGCAGAATGCAAACAACTTGCATCAAACTTTGCTAGTTAGGAGTACATTGCTGCAGAAAAGCTAATGAGGTAGCTAATAGTCTAGGTAAGAATTTTTCTAGCAATGGAACCTCAATGTTCTTGGATTCCATTATCCCTGACTTTATTCTTCCCCAAATTGTAAACAGTGTGGCTGTTAGTATTTTAGAAATCGGCAAAGCTAAAATCCTGCCGACTGGTGGTTTGCAACAGGCGCGTATGACGCGCTAGCCGCTCGAGCCACATCCAACGTCACGTGTGGCGATAGCCGTTACGTGCTTTCTCTGTCGATGACAAGCGGGCCCCGCGAAACCGCCTGTCTCGCCCAATGTGCACGATCCCCACTCGCCCCCTCTCCCTCTTCGCCCGCATTACTTCTTCCTTGTCTGTTGCTGCGGTTTCCATTCGAATCCCCTCTCGCTCCCCCTCCCCCTCATCCGCGACGGTTGCTGGTGGTGGCACATTCCGGTTCGCGGCGGACGACGTCTGAATCTGCGGTGAGGAACGCATTCCCCACCCCTGTTGTCTTCCTATTTTGCTCCTCTCATACCTTCCCGCCGGTCCGCCATTGATTTTTGCTGCATGGAGCCTTTGAATCCAGTGGTTTGTTGTTCCCATTAGGTTAGACTAAGGCCGGCTTCTAGTTTTTGAATCGGTGCTGAGCAACACATCCCCACTTCCCCTAGCCCCACACCCGCCCTCGCTCTGGATTCCTGTTGCTCCGCCTGCATGCTTCGTCGTTGATTTTTGGTGTTCGGACCCTTCGATTCCGGCCGGTTGTTGTTCCCATTAGGTTAGATTAGGTCGCCTTCTAGTTCCAGTTGAATACGGCTCAGAAATCTGGTTCAATTTGTGGTAAATTATTTGGCTGGTGGGTGTGGATAGGTCTTCGTGGTGGTAAGTGTGGTCAGTTCTACTAAGGATTTTGTTCTCCTGTTAGTGTCGTGGATGTGGATTTTTAGGACATCCAGTAGTGTTTGGTGTTTTTGGATTTTAAGTTGTGCATTAGTGGATGAGGATTTGAAAAGTAACCCTAAGTTTTTTCACAAAATGTTGCTTTACGTTGGTTTTGTTTGATGCGGTCTGTCTAAAGAATTAGGCTTTGTGGTGCTCCATTTAGCATGTTTACAATGCTTGTATTTCCTGTGATGTTTTGTTCTGTTTAATTATCATGATGTTTATATTGAACTTGCCAATCACATTGCACTCAAATTACCAGATGTTGAAACACTGCTATTATCGGTGTTGTTTTGTTATGGTTAAATTATCATTATGATGGTATTACACTTACCATTATCATGTTACTGTGGTTACCAGTATTTTTCTAGTCTAATGTAGCGACCAGACCTCAAACGGTCCAATCTCTGTGCTCCGGTGTCATCCCTGGATTAGTAATGCTGACACCACACAGTACTTGAAGGATTTATAACAGAGTAACAATCACACACTTATTACATCGAGTGTCTCAAAAGAGAACTTATTACAATAAATATGGCTTAAGGTCATCTAATAATGATAACAGCGGAAGGCTTGGAAGATAAGTGAGTCCATCAACTCCAACGGCATCACTGAGTATAGAACCACGACCTAAAAGCACCTTACTCGTCGTCTGAAAAGTCTGCAACATGAACGTTGCAGCCCGAAACGGGTCAGCACATGGAATATGCT
Organism: Triticum urartu; assembly: GCF_003073215.2. Lineage (NCBI taxonomy): Eukaryota > Viridiplantae > Streptophyta > Magnoliopsida > Poales > Poaceae > Triticum > Triticum urartu. The sequence goes on along the minus strand of NC_053027.1, from coordinate 496,781,333 downwards.
GGCAATGTAACACATAGAGAACAATGAAAGAATCAGGCTATACTATATGCATATTTGGCTGGTGGAAAGCTCTATGGTTACAATTTTGCGTAAAGCCAATTTTTCCCTACTGCAAACGAATACATTTTATTTAACTATCATGGTGGTTGTTAAACATTGAGAGTGTAGACACCCTCTCAATCCCAATTAAACATCATCATTAAAACCCAACAAAATTAATTAGAGTAACATGATGAGATTCACATGATAATCCAAGTACTAGATACTCAAGATGTCCATAATCGGGGACACGGCTAACCATGATTAGTTTATACACTCTGCAGAGGTTTGCACACTTTTCCCCACAAGACCCGATCTCCTCCGTTGGGATTCTCGCACTACATGGTGTTTGAGAAACGGATGACCGAGACATAGTCTTTCAGAAGCGCTAGCACCTTACGATCGGGTAGACCGTTACACCTACTTTCCCCTACATCTGCTAGTCTACCACTTTAAGAGTTCGCACAACTTAATCAACTATGCTAGAGCCCATAGTAGCTTGTGGGTGCACACGGAAGTTTCTAGTATTAATAATCTCATGATCCCTTTGAGCCTGGGTGGCGGTCCAAAAGAAAAACATGCAATCGCTGGAATACCCAGGTGCCTCAATCCACCCAGATGTGTGTTTAAGTTGCCACCTTAAACAAACCATTAATTTAACAAACTCACATCTGTCATGGATACACTCACCCAATCCACGTCTACTAGCATAGCATGGCATAATAAGCAAACGTAGAAGTAACTCCCAAAGGTTTGATAATATCAGGTAATAGGTACTACCTCATCTACTTCCCAAACCCACAATTTAATTAGATCCTAATCATGCAATGTGTGAGGATTGATCTAATGCAATCAAAACTGGGTAATAGGAAGTATGATCAAAGTGTTACTTGCCTTGCTGATGATCCGCAAAACCTAGCGATTCGAAGTAGCAAGCGGCGCACTCCGGGTACTCTATCACAAACAAACAAGCATACAATAAGCACTCAACTAATGCACAGGTAAAACTCAAATAAGAGATCTACCAGAAAGTTCAACTTAAGAACTCCGGTTGGCAAAAAGAACCAAATCGAACGAAGCAACGAAAGAAAAACGACAAAAGAAACAAGCTTCATTTACTATTCTGGATCTAGGTCAAATTTTACAGAGGCAAAAACTTGTTTGAGTTGGTTAGACGGAAAGAGGGTTTCGAGACGAAACTCTAGGCGCTTGAATCGCCTGATTCCGATAAACGAGCGAAAAGTTATACTAAAACGTAAATCGGATCAGAAATCGCAATCAGAAAAATCGCAGATTTAATCCGAGAAAAATAAAACAACAAATAGATTAACGAATGAACGTTCATTATCTGGATCTAAACGATAAACGCGTTAGTTAAAACAAACGAACGAGCGAACGCTCGCTAATTAACTAAACTGAGAAAAAAACCGACCTATCTAAAAAACAAATCTAAAAAGACTGAAAAAACCGGTGAAAACCAACGTTTTTTTAAAAAAACCGGCGGGCGGCGGTGGTTCGACCTCGTCAGCGGCGGGGCTCCGGCGGTGGCGGGGCGGCTAGGGTGAGCGGCGCGGGCGGCTAGGGTTTGGGCGGCGGCGGTGGCTTTGGGCTGAGGCGGCCCGTGTGGCTCGCTATATAAAGCCTCGGCCAGGCAGAGTCCTGGCCGGACACGGCCCAAGGTCGGTTCGGATTTTTTTAAAATAATTACACTCAGAAAAAAACAAAAGAAATACTAAACGGACTCCAAAAATTCTGAAACAAATTCTCCCCGGCTTCTAAAATCAAGCCACACAGGATGAACATTTATTTGGGGCCTAAATGCAATTTTGAAAAATGCGCATTTTTCCTAAATAGCAAATAAAACCAAAATAAAATCTTATTTGATTTTTTTATTAAATCCTCAATATTTCTTTATTTTGGGAAAGTCATTTAATTCCCTCTCTCATATTTTGATAATAGAAATAATTGAAGATAAAATAAATAAAATCAAATGATCCTATTTTCAAAATTTGAGAAAACTCAAATATGAAAAATAACGAAATCCCCAACTCTCTCCGAGGGTCCTTGAGTTGCGTAGAATTTCTAGGATCAACCAAAATGCAAATAAATATGATATGCAATGATGATCTAATGTATAACATTCCAAATTGAAAATTTGGGATGTTACAAACCTACCCCCTTAAGATGAATCTTGCCCTCGAGATTCGGGTTGGCTAGAAAATAGGTGAGGGTGGTCCTTCAGCAGATCTTCCTCTCGCTCCCAGGTGGCTTCATCCTCCGTGTGGTGGCTCCACTGAACTTTGCAAAACTTGATAACCTTGCTGCGGGTGACTCTGCTGGCATACTCAAGAATCTTGACTGGTTTCTCCTCATAGGTCAAATCACTGTCCAACTGAATCGCTTCCGGTGGCACTGTATCTCTCAGCGGTATATCACCCATCTCCGCGTGGCACTTCTTCAACTGGGAAATGTGGAACACGTCGTGAACTCCTGACAATCCTTCGGGCAATTCCAACTTATAAGCTACTTCTCCCATACGTTCCAAAACTTTGTATGGTCCTAAACGTGGCGCTAACTTTCCCTTAACTCCAAAGCGCTTAACTCCTCGAAGTGGAGATACTCGAAGATAAACTCGGTCTCCGACTTCGTAAACTATCTCCTTGCATTTAGAATCTATGTAGCTCTTCTGCCTGGACTGGGCTACCTTGAGCCTATCGCGAATCGATTTCACCTTCTGTTCAGACTCCTTAATCAGATCCGGTCCAAACAACTGTCGGTCTCCAACTTCATCTCACGACAATGGGGTCCTGCACCTCCTTCCGTACAAGGCTTCGAAAGGGGCCATCTTCAAACTGGATTGATAACTGTTGTTATAAAAGAACTCTGCGTATGGCAAATTCTCGTCCCAACTAGATCCATAATCTAGCGCACAAGCTCTTAGCATATCCTCCAAAATCTGATTGACTCTCTCGGTCTGTCCATCTGTCTGTGGGTGGAAAGCTGTACTGAACTCTAGCCTGGTACCCAAGGTTTCATGCAACTGATTCCAGAACTTTGAGGTAAATTGGGTTCCTCTATCTGATACAATGCTCCTTGGAACTCCATGCAGACATACGATCCTGGTCATGTATATCTTTGCCAACTTGGCACTAGTATAGGTAGTCTTCACTGGAATGAAATGAGCTACCTTTGTCAAACGATCGACTACAACCCAAATCGAGTCATAGCCTGAACGAGTTCTGGGCAATCCTGTAATAAAATCCATGCCTAACTTATCCCACTTCCATTCGGGTATCGGCAATGGCTGTAGCAATCCCGCTGGCTTCTGATGCTCTGCCTTTACTCTCTGACATACATCACAAACTGCTACATACTCCACAGTAGCCTTCTTCATTCCGGTCCACCAGAAAGTATCCTTCAAATCCAAATACATCTTGGTATTTCCTGGGCGATTCGAATATGGTGAATCATGGGCCTCTTGCAGAATCAACTTCCTGATCTCCGAATCATTAGGCACATAAACACGGTCTTCAAACCATAAGGTATCGTCCTCATCCTCACGAAATCCTTTAGCTTTTCCTTTGCTCATTTTCTCCTTGATAGAAGCAATCTCCTTGTCAGTCCTTTGAGCTTCTCTGATCTTATCCATCAAAGTAGACTGAATCTCCAATGTTGCTACATAGCCTCTCGGGACTATCTCCAAACATAGCTCACGAAGATTTTCGGCTAACTCCCTTGGTAAATCTCCCGTCATTAGGGTGTTGACATGACTTTTACGGCTCAGCGCATCGGCTACTACGTTAGCCTTTTCGGGGTGATAATGCAATCTCATATCATAATCCTTGATGAGCTCCAACCATCTCCTTTGCCTGAGATTTAACTCCTTCTGCGTGAAAATATACTTCAAACTCTTGTGATCTGTGTACACCTCACAATGGTTTCCAATGAGAAAATGTCTCCAAGTCTTCAACGCATGCACTATGGCTGCTAATTCCAAATCATGGGTGGCATAATTTAACTCATGAGGCTTTAGCTGTCGTGAGGCATAGGAAACAACTCTTCCTTCATGCATAAGCACTGCTCCAAGTCCTCGACGTGAAGCATCGCAATACACCTCATAATCCTTGGTCTGGTCTGGCAAAATCAACACTGGCGATGTGACCAAATGTTTCTTCAACTCCTGGAAACTGGCCTCACATTCCTTGGTCCATATGAACTTGGTATCCTTCTTCAATAACTCCTTCATAGGCTTCGCAATCTTCGAGAAATTTTCAATGAATCTCCGGCAGTATCCTGCAAGTCCAAGAAAACTCCGGATCTCTCCAACTGTTGTTGGCGCTTCCCAATTTGTCACAGTGTCAACCTTGGTGGGATCTACTGCTATACCTTCTCCGGATATAACGTGTCCGAGAAATCCAACTTCCTTCAACCAAAACTCACATTTGCTAAACTTGGCATATAACTGATGTTCTCTGAGCTTACCAAGTACCAAACACAAATGCTCCTTATGCTCCTCTTCATTTTTCGAATAAACCAGGATATCATCAATGAACACTACGACGAACTTATACAAAAACTCCATAAATACTTTCTTCATCATGTTCATAAAATATGCAGGTGCGTTAGTCAGACCAAATGACATAACGGTATACTTGTACAACCCATACCTGGTGGTAAAAGCCGTCTTAGGTATATCCTGTTCTCGAATTTTCAACTGATGGTATCCTGATCGCAGATCGATCTTGGAAAATACCTTAGCTCCTTGCAATCGATCAAACAGATCACTGATCATCGGTAGTGGGTACTTGTTCTTGATGGTTACTTCATTCAATCCTCGATAATCAACAACCATCCTTAACGATCCATCCTTCTTCTCCACTAGAAGTACTGGCAATCCCCAAGGCGAAGAACTTGGGCGAATATAACCTTTGTCTAGTAACTCTTTAATCTGCTTCTTAATCTCCTCCAAATCCTTTGCGGGCATCCTATATGGTCTCTTAGATATTGGCCCTGTGCCTGGCAAAAGCTCAATCAAAAACTCAATATCTCTATCTGGTGGCATGCCTGGCAACTCCTCTGGAAATACATCAGGGAAATCCTTCACTACTGGTACTTCCTCCTGCACAACTCCTGTTAACGAATTTACTTGAGTCCTTTTTGGCACAAGCCGGGATACATACTTGATCCTTCTCCCTTCTGGGGTGGTAAGCAAAATTGACTTACTGGCGCAATCAATGTTTCCTCCATACATCGACAGCCAATCCATACCCAGAATTACATCCAAACCTTGTGATTTCAAAATGATTAAATCCGAGGGAAACACATGCCTACCTATACTCAATGGCACTTGAAAACATCCCTTACTAGCCATATACTCAGCTCCTGGTGAGCTTACTAACATGGGTGTTCTAAGAACTTTGGTGGGAAGGTTATACTTATCCACAAATCCCCTTGATATGTATGAATGCGATGCACCAGTTTCAAAAAAGAACGATTGCATTAAATGACTTAACCAGAAACTTACCGATTACTGCATCTGGCTGCTCTTCAACCTCCTCCACGCTAACGTGGTTCACCTGTCCCCTGTTGAAAGGGTTCGGCTTCTTCCCAGAGCTTCCATTGCCATTTCCATTCTGAGATTCAGGACATTCATTGGCATAATGTCCGGTCTTTTGGCACTTAAAGCAAGTGACTTGGCTCAGGTCTCTTTTGGCCGGGGTTGATGGGTTGGTACGGTTCTAGCCGTTGCTTCCTCCATTCCCATTACCATTCTTGGGGCCGTTATGATTGTGCGAGCTACCTCCTCCATGGGTATGATGAAAATGTCCTCCCGGTCTAGGGGTAAAACGTGGCTTCTGCTGAGCTCCTGAATTGTGCTTCCCTTGTCCATACTTCCTCTTGCGCTTCTCAATTTGCTGCTGCTTCCCTTCAATCATAAGAGCACGATCTACCAACTCCTGGTAGTTGTTGAAGTTTGCTACCAACAACTGCATGCTCAACTCATCATTCAGTCCTTCCAGAAACTTCTCCTGCTTAGCTGCATCCATAGCAACATCATCTGGGGCATAACGTGCTAGCTTACTAAAGTCCTCCACATACTGGCCAACTGTCCGTCCTCCTTGGCGCAAGTTGTGAAACTCACGCTTCTTCATGGCCATATCTCCTGCTAAAACATGGACAGTACGGAAAGCCTGCTGGAACTGGTCCCATGTGATAGTATCGTTAGGGAAAGTGGCTGTGAAATTCTCCCACCATGATGCTGCGGGTCCTTCAAGCTGATGTGCGGAAAACTTCACCTTTTCCGCATCTGTGCATCCTGTCGTGGTCAACTCCCTTGCTGTCTTGTGGAGCCAATCATCTGCTACTATCGGCTCGGTGCTACTGGAAAACACCGGCAGATTCAGCCTAAGAAAATGGGCTAAGTGATCAAGAGGTGGTGGTGGTGGTGGTGGGTTGTTGTTGTTCCCCTGATTCTGATTCTGGACTAGCAACTGCATCAATGTGTTCTGCTGCTGGATCAACTGAGTGAGCTCCGGTGGGAAGGTAAATCTGGGGTCACGTCTCGGAGGCATCTGAGGGTTTAGAAAAGATGAGATTTAAGAATAGAGAGGGGTCTAGAGAGAAAACACTACCCATATGCACATGAGGCAAAAACAAACAATTCACTTCATTCAATCAATCAAACAAGGGCATACAATCGATCTAACTATCGCAAAAGTGCTCGGACTACTATATTTACATGGTGGACTACTACTACTGATGGGGTGGTCTACTAGAAATATTATTCGGTTGCAGACTCCATGATATCCGCTCCTGCTTCATCAACATAGTCATCATCGCTATCATCTGGATCCGAGTCAGTGTCGTCGATGATGATGTAGTCTTCCAGGAGAATCTCCTTGGGTTCTTCGTCTTCTTCTACTGGTGTAGGGCCTCCCATAAACATTCCGATCTTCTTGATCAGATCGCCATTCTTCTCCACTAATACTTCGATTTCCTCTTCATAATCTTCACGTGTAGCCTTGAGTTCTTCCTCCAGTTCCGTGATTCTTGTCCTTGCCTTCTTCAGATCTATCATGTCGGCGCACATCTGGTTCTCCTGACGTCGAATGTGCTGGTTTAACTCCTGGATAAAAGCTGCAATTGATCTATCCTTCCTGGTGCTGATCATCTCCCATTGCCCATCTCGGCGCCCACAAATCTGGTAGATAGTATCCTTGAGATTATTGCGGTAAACTTCTCCAATGCGTCCCATGGCAATGTGAGCTGCCATGCTCTTTCCTAGACTCCAGGTTGGTGCATCAAAGGAAAACTCTATGGGCTCAGTGACTGGCATGAACGTCCTTCCTGGAACTTGAACTTGAATCATCCAGCGCTCCTCTTCCGGTAAAGTGGTGTTGTAGGTTTTGGTGAAGCTTGGTACTCCTATGTTCAGATATCTAGTGACGTCCAAAGGGTGTATCTTCATCCAGTTGCGTGAACTTGTTCCTTGCATCTGCCATCCTAAAAGAGTAGAAAAGATGAGGAGTCAGAATGAGAAGAGTGAGTAGTGATCTAGGGCTTTAGCTTAGTGGTCGTGTCCTACAATCAGCGTGTGCTCTGATACCATCTTGTAGCGACCAGGCCTCAAATGGTCCAATCTCTGTGCTCCATTGTCATCCTTGGATCAGTAATGCTGACACCACACAGTACTTGGAGGATTTATAATAGAGTAGCAATCACACACTTATTACATCGAGTGCCTCAAAAGAGAACTTATTACAATAAATATGGCTTAAGGCCATCTAATAACGATAACAGCGGAAGGCTTGGAAGATAAGTGAGTCCATCAACTCCAACGGCATCACTGAGTATAGAACCACGACCTAAAAGCACCTTACTCGTCGTCTGAAAAGTCTGCAACATGAACGTTGCAGCCCGAAACGGGCCAGCACATGGAATATGCTGGCAATGTAACACATAGAGAACAATGAAAGAATCAGGCTATACTATATGCATATTTGGCTGGTGGAAAGCTCTATGGTTATAGTTTTGCGTAAAGCCAATTTTCCCTACTGCAAAGGAATACATTTTATTTAACTAACATGGTGGTTGTTAAACATTGAGAGTGTAGACACCCTCTCAATCCCAATTAAACATCATCATTAAAACCCAACAAAATTGATTAGAGTAACATGATGAGATTCACGTGAAAATCCAAGTACTAGATACTCAAGATGTCCATAATCGGGGACACGGCTAACCATGATTAGTTTATACACTCTGCAGAGGTTTGCACACTTTTCCCCACAAGACCCGATCTCCTCCGTTGGGATTCTCGCACTACATGGTGTTTGAGAAACAGATGACCGCGACATAGTCTTTCAGAAGCGCTAGCACCTTACGATCGGGTAGACCGTTACACCTACTTTCTCCTACATCTGCTAGTCTACCACTTTAAGAATTCGCACAACTTAATCAACTATGCTAGAGCCCATAGTAGCTTGTGGCTGCACACGGAAGTTTCTAGTATGAATAATCTCATGATCCCTTTGAGCCTGGGTGGCGGTCCAAAAGAAAAACATGCAATCGCTGGAATACCCAGGTGCCTCAATCCACCCAGATGTGTGTTTAAGTTGCCACCTTAAACAAACCATTAATTTAATAAACTCACATCTGTCATGGATACACTCACCCAATCCACGTCTACTAGCATAGCATGGCATAATAAGCAAACGTAGAAGTAACTCCCAAAGGTTTGATAATATCAGGTAATAGGTACTACCTCATCTACTTCCCAAACCCACAATTTAATTAGATCCTAATCATGCAATGTGTGAGGATTGATCTAATGCAATAAAAACTGGGTAATAGGAAGTATGATTAAAGTGTTACTTGCCTTGCTGATGATCCGCAAAACCTAGCGATTTGAAGTAGCAAGCGGCGCACTCCGGGTACTCTATCGCAAACAAATAAGCATACAATAAGTACTCAACTAATGCACAGGTAAAACTCAAGTAAGAGATCTTACCAGAAAGTTCAACTTAAGAACTCCGGTTGGCAAAAAGAACTAAATTGAACTAAGCAACGAAAGACAAACGGCAAAAGAAACAAGCTTCATTTACTATTATGGATCTAGGTCAAATTTTACAGAGGAAAAAACTTGTTTAAGTTAGTTAAACGGAAAGAGGGTTTCGAGATGAAACTCCAGGCGCTTGAATCGCCTGATTCCGATAAACGAGCGAAAAGTTATACTAGAACGAAAATCGGATCAGAAATCGCGATCAGAAAAATCGCGGATTTAATCCGAGAAAAAGAAAACGACGAACAGATTAACGAACGAATGTTCGTTATCTGGATCTAAACGATGAACGCGTTCGTTAAAACGAACGAATGAGCGAACGCTCGCTAATTAACTAAACCGAGAAAAAAACCGATCTATCTAAAAAACGAATCCTAAAAACCGAAAAATCCCGGTGAAAACCAATGGTTTTCTAAAAAAACCGATGGGCGGCGGCGCGGCGGCGGCTAGGGCGGGCGGCGCGGGCGGCTAGGGTTTGGGTGGCACGGGCGGCTAGGGTTTGGGCGGCGGCGGTGGCTTTGGGCTGAGGCGGCCCGGGTGGCTCGCTATATAAAGCCTCGGCCAGGCGGAGTCCTGGCCAGACACGGCCCAAGGTCGGTTGGGATTTAAAAAATTATTACGTTCAGGAAAAAAACAAAAGAAATACTAAACTGACTCCAAAAATCCCGAAATAAATTTTCCCCGGCTTCTAAAATCAAGCCGCACAGGATAAACATTTATTTGGGGCCTAAATGCAATTTGGAAAAACGCGCACTTTTCCTAAATTTCAGATAAAATAACAAATAAAACCAAAATAAAATCTTATTTGATTTTTTATTAAATCCTCAATATTTCTTTATTTTGGGAAAGTCATTTTATTCCCTCTCTCATATTTTGATAATAGAAATAATTGAAGATAAAATAAATAAAATCAAATGATCCTATTTTCAAATTTTGAGAAAACTCAAATATGAAAAATAACGAAATCCTCAACTCTCTCCGAGGGTCCTTGAGTTGCGTAGAATTTCTAGGATCAACCAAAATGCAAATAAATATGATATGCAATGATGATCTAATGTATAACATTCCAAATTGAAAATTTGGGATGTTACATCTAACTACATGCGGCACAATGCTCATTTCTTATTGAATGGTCTGGTTGTTTTTTGTGTGCTTACTGACATCATTTTGGTGATTATTAATGACCATGTGTCAATGCTAAATTTATCACTGGTAATTTGGTTTTACATCATCAAATTGATGCCGCCTTTCTAACTTACCAATTCCATTGTGCCTCAATTATCAGTCACACATGCTTTTATATACCTGTGCCATCTGTTTTGCTATAGTTTAGCAGGTGTGATGAACCAATTGCAGTTTGCTTGATTTCTTTATCAGCTGTATTATTGCTTTGTTAAACACCAGTTTTATAAATGTTGTTGTTAATTGTGATATCATTTTTTCACAAGTCATCTAATGGTTTCATTCGCTTTCTTTTTTTCCTACGTGTCAGGGAAACAATGCCGAGGAAGCGCAACGGAGATGGTGATGGAATCGATGAGGTTCCTTCGAAAAAGGCTAAACACCCTCCTCCGTGAAACATAGCCTCACCAAGTTCGCTTCTTCTAGCATGCAAGGACATGAATGATGATAGGAAGGTTGCCATTGATGATATGGATTTAACAAGCCTTCGGAATATCCAGAGTGACCATCTATTCAACAATCTCAGTGTGTGGCTTGCTGATCTGTACGAACCCAATTCCCGTGAGGTGGCCGTACCAGGGCGAGGCAGGCTTCCGGTTAATGAGGAATACGTGCATCGTGTTATGGGCGTGCCGCGTGGAGGGAAGGATGTCCCTTACAACCTCCCTACTGAAGCTGATATTGAGTTAGGGCTTGAGTTGTTTGGCGAGCTTGGATATGCCCCTAAAATGACTGATCTTGTTGATCTCATAAAGGGTTCTGAAAATGCCGATGATACTTTCAAGCGTATGTGGCTTTTTCTTGCGAGGAATACAATCATTGCCCCGACCACCTCCAACAAAGTTAGCCCCAGATGGTATGTTGTGCTGGCAAGTTTTTATGTAATTCTGTCATTTTCTTTCTTGTGTGCCTGATAACTTTACTATATGTAAGTGTGGTAACTTTCATAGTTTCTTGTGGTGCATTCGGTGAACTTCAGTTTCTTTTTGTTTTTCAACTTGCAGCGTGACATCGATGGTATTAAAAATCTCAATTGGTCCAAATTTATTGCTGATGAACTACACAAGGCGCTGCTGAAACACAAGCCTACCAAGGGTTGCCTTCTCTTCTGCAATGTAAGTAACGATGCTTTCCTCTTACCTTCTCTTTTTTCATATGTCATTTTTTTTGTCATTTTGTGTCTGATTTTTGTTCGTGTTTACCATGACGCTTGTATTTTTCTTATCAGCTACTTTACATTCATGCGGTTGATCTTTCTGGACTTGGCATCGTATTTCCTGATGGTCCTTTTCTCATCAATGTCTGGACAAAGAAGCTGATAACTCTTGTCCTCAACAAGGATGTTCAGGCTGATAAAGTTTCTTTCGGGAAACTACCAGTAATCCATAACTATGTTTTTCAGTTCACACACTACTTTGCAACTGCATTTTTCTTTTCATTGTTTTTTGTTGTTACTTATCTGACTTGTCGCTACATTTTTTCCAGTTGAAGCCTGAGTTTGGCATGAATTTCTGTCTGTTTGGTGGTCTGGAAGGTCTTGACAAGTTTATGCGTGTTAATACTGCCCCAAGCTGCAGTCAGGAGGTGAGCATGTAACCTCGTTTCTTGTTTTTTTGCTATTCTATGTTTTTTCATAGGCTGATAACTTATTTGTTGCACTCAATGTGGTGACCCTCTTTTGATGTCAGCTTGACACTCTTTACTAACTTGTTTGTTTCCAATGTGTCATATCCTCTATAAAGGATAATAATTATGATGCATCCATGTGATAATTCTTAGTGTAATGCCTTGATAACTTTGTTGCATTCTTGCGATACCTTGATATCATGATAACTTTGGTTGCATTCCTGTGATGATTCTTTTTTTCTAAATCCTTAGATAACTTAAGTTTTTTGCTGATATCTAACTGTGCTATTTTAGCTTTCTTGTATATTGATCTTCATTTTCATGGTGACTGAATGTTTGTTAAATCATGAATACATTCATTTGTTTACTGCAACGACACCACACATTTGTTTGGTATTGTTCTTTGTGTGTGCCTTTTGTGAACTCATGATAACTTTTGTTGCATTTTGGTGATAACTTACTAATTATTTTTATTTTTTGCATTTTTATGTTGAACAGAAATTTGCCAAATCAACTCAGATAGTTGCTCGGTTCATGTTTGCTATGGCTGGCATCCTAGGAAATCTTGTGCAATCATTCACCGCTTTGGATGATGAGGGCCATTCAGATGCATCCTGTCAGCTAGACGCTGGATTGAATGTTCTTTCTTCTGCTACCCGTACGACGGCAAGGACCATGCGCTCATAGCAAAGCAGGCGGCCAGAAAGTCCTGGAAAGAATGTTGCTGAAGATTCTGACAGTGATGACGAGTATCACGGAGGCAATGATGCTGAGTCTGATGCTGACTCCGATAATGATGACGATTTTAATGATATGGATTATCGAGTTGTTCGTCATTGCCGTAATGATCCTTTTGTTGCTTCAGGCAGTGGTACCGCGAATGTAGATATGGGTAGTGGTCCAGCTGATGATGACACCACACACCTGGATGATGCAACTGTCAAAGCTCATGAGGACACATGACCAGATGTTGCAGACACGCCTGTCTGCCCTGTCGATGAGAACCTCAATGAGTCTCAGATCTTACTCACTGGCACATCTCATGCAACATCCATCGGATTAGGTGATGGAGGGCTTAGCCAGCAAGGTCTGACAGACACGCAAGCTGAGGTGGCCACTGAATCTTCTATCAAGCGGTGTGGTTCTCAGCTTCTGAAAAATTTGGCTTACCAGAGGCGCAAGAAACTGAGGCTACCATCACCTCCCGTTCAGCTTCACCAACTGTGCCATCACCCCCCGTCCAACTTCACCATTTGTGCCTCCCAGCCCATCGCAAAGGCCGTCTTCACCAATTGCACTGTCAGCATCTGAAATTCATTTAGCTGTGAAGAAAGTTATGGTCCAGGAGCTTGGTATACATGTGACTGAAAAGGGAACCGGTGCCGCCATCCCACTATCCACCATGCGGAAGGAGGCCCCACACAGGTGAATGATTATTTCCATTTGGTCTTTTTTATCAATGATGTGCCTGAAACAACATGGTAAATCCAGTTGTTTGAGTAAGGTAGTTTGGGTAATTTCATGTTGGTAATTAACTTGCTCATTTTCCCTTTGCAGTGCACCCGGCAAACAATCTGTTGCTGCTAAGGATTCAGAGATTGCACCAGTGAAAAGGTATTCAGATTCTTACTTTCATTTATGTTCAGTAGTTCTTTTTTTTCTATACTGTTTTCATATGCATTGAAACTATAGTTTTGTTTTACACCTACCAACAAGGTAGTTATTTTGTTCTTTTTGTCTGATAACTTATTTTGATGAACATTGATAACTCAACTTTGCCCCCTGATAATTTAGAGTTACCAATCTTGGTAACTGTATGTGCTTGTAACATTTGGTTATTTTTTTCATTCAGTGCACCTATGAAACAAGTTGCTACTGCTAAGGGTTCACCAAGTGTATCAGGAAAAAGGTGTTCAGATACCTTTCTTGTTTGGGGTTATTCAAAACAAATTGCTGGTTTTTTGTTCATATCATTTGATAACTTTATATTTCTAGTCCTTGATAACTTTGTAATTTTTTCCCTGGATGCTAGTTACGCCTAAAGTATGTGACATCTTTTTTGTTGGAAACATGTGATAACTTAGGTTTAACAACATGTGTAATCTCACTACTACCCTTGTGTACCCATATTTTTGGTCGTACAAAAGATAAATCTGCTGTGAAAAAGGTGAAATTTGCCAAGACAAGATCCTCTCCACGACTAAGGGCAACATTGTCGCAGACACCGTCATCGGAGACAACAGAAGTTATCCATCTTGATGAATCTCCCACTGCGACATCTCCGTCTGATAAAGCAGCAGCAGCCAACAAGGGCGCATCTGATGCTGTTGCGGCGGCATCAGCTGGTGTTTCTGATGACCCTGTAGATCAGCTTGCTGCAGCGGCAACTGTTACTGCTGTTGTTGAAGATATCGCCAGCGCGGATGAGTCTGTTGAATGTGAAAATGAGGTCGTTCCCAATATAGTGCATGATGAAATTGAAGGTATTTATGTGTGCCATCACCTTTCTTTTTCTTGTATGTAATGATGATTTATGTTGACGATGTGTTGAATCTTTTTCCGCTGTAGCCGTTCGTGTCACCGAGGAAGTTGTGGGAGGTACCCGAGTTAATATTCCTATTGATACGGCTACAGCTGGAGGTCAAGAGAATGATGCCCATAATCCTGCGGCCACAGGTTGGTAACTTCACTTTCTTATGTTGATAACTTGTCTGTTTGAGCCATGATAACTCAAGTTAATGTTCTGGCATTAACAAATACAATGTCCTCTACATGTTTTCCTGATGCATTTTTTCCTTATTTGTGTTTTACTTTTGGTGTCTATTGCATTAGCTGACCCGATGTTGGAGTCGAGCACCCCTGGAGCTGGAGAATACGATGGTAATTTTACGCCACCCAGCTGCTCTCTCGGGCTTGATGCCATCTTTGGTGAGAGTCCACAAGTGCCACCATCTAGTGAAGCAACTCCAACGGCTCAAGATGCACCAGCATTGGCTCAAGTACCACTTGCAGCACCACAAGGATCGGCGGCGGCGCCATCGTCTCTAGTTCCACCTACAGCACCAGAAGCATCGGCGGCGGTGCCATCTTCTCAACTACCACCTGTAGCACCAAAAGCACCTGCGGTAGCGCCATCGGCTCAAGTACCACCTGCAGCACCAGAAGCACATGCGACGGCGCCATCGGCTCAAGTACCACCTGCAGCACCAGAAGCACCTGCGGCGGTGCCATCGGCTCAAGTACCACCTGCAGCACCAGCTACTGGTCATGTCGCCGTTCTAGGGCTTGCATCTCCTGTTGCTACTGGCTCGAAGGGCAAGAAAGTGGTGAAAGTTACCCATGCGCAACTAGTTGCTTGAGCTCCGCCACCCAACTCTGGTAAGTGAAGACCTTGTGTCTTTGCTTTTCTGCGGCGAGAGTGATGGATTGACATATGTCTGTGTACAACGTATTGTTTGTGGCTTGGTGTGCTCTTTTTATTTATGTGCTTGGAATTTGCTATCCTTTCGTGTGTATGGATGAATGTAATACTACTTCTATGCTTTGTGTGACGTAAATGAACATCTGTGCTTTCAGTACCCGGAATATATATTGTTGTTGTGTCCGCTACAATATTTTGTACGATGCTAGCATAGACGATAACTCCAACCTCTTTCCCCTGGTAACTTTGTCAGTTTTGAAAGCTGATGTTATCCGTTACTGACTTTAGTAAGCGCATGATACATACATCTCCTATCATTGCCTATTTATTTTCCTTAATTTGTTGTCGTGCTTACAAAACAATACCACACTAGTAGTAGCAGGTGTGTACTCTCATTCATCTGAAATTTGTTATTATTCCCTCATTTTTTAATTACCCCGATAAGTCTATATGACACTATCTTGGTAACTCAAATGTTCAAATCCTGACAATTTACGAACCATTAACATCATAACTCCAGCCACATATGCATTCTTTACCAATTCTGGGCTATACAATTCTTTTTGGTCTTCTTTTACATGTTATGATGATTTGATGATATCACAGCTGTTCCTCATTATGCACCAGTGCTATCTAATTTGTTCTTTAAAAAGCCCATACCAGTGTGCTAGTAATCCACATTCACATTACCTGGTAATTCCTATATTGTGTTCCTGATAACTTATTGTATATTGTCTCAATTTTTAATACTTGTTTCTTTGCAATAATTTATCTTGTTTATCACTATTGTTCATGTCCTCATCGCTCTTCTTTTATGTAACACTGGAAGGTGGTCGTGTGCAAGTGTATGATGTCGAGATTGACGATGATGAGGTTCTCATGTGGTGGGAAGAATTTGAGCATGACAATCTAGCATTAAAAGGGAAATCTAATGTTCAAATAGGTGATTTTTTCTGCTCCATGAACATTGCAACCCTTTCACAAACCCCTTTCTTTGTTTTTCAACTATGGATCACCACTTGATAATTAAAACATGTGGCAGTTGATAAGTTATAACCCACCACTTGATAATTCTTTCAGCCATCTGTTGATAACTCATGTTTTCATTGTTTTTTGACTTTTTTGCTTTACTCATGTCCTTGTTACATTATACATGTTAGTTATGTTTTTTCTGTTTTTACCAGACAACCCTCAAAGTCCAACATTTGTTACACCAGAGTTACCACCTCGCACAGAGCATTTAGTACGCAGTTCAACCCCTAAATCCTTTATTCGGAAAGTTAGGGTCACCCACCCGTCCAAATACCTACTCCCACCTTTTGCCACCCTCACACCGAGCGAGGAGGAAGAGTTTTTTTACAATGAAGTTATCAAGCATACTACTGATTCTAAATCTAAGATTAAAGAGTATGTTTCCATCCTTTTCTCATTTTTTTTAGCATAAATCATTATTTGTGTGCCATTTTTTGAAATGTATTTTTTAAATCTTTTTTGTATTTGTAGTGTTAGGGTCATCGACATTGATGGTAGGTGGGTCACCCTCGGTGAGCTCGCCAATTGTGTGAAGGTAGTTGGGCAACTATCAACCAACATTGCTGAGTTGCATGTTCGCATTCTCCAGTATAAGGAAACGCCAAATAGGCTCATCTTCCCTTGGCTGCTATCTGTATATCTGTTGGTAGGAGACTTCAAGTGCAAGTGTGTATTGAAGTATTTCCGACGGGACAAGTTTTACATTCTTAGTCACCAGGATCAGGTATGTTATGTTTGTTGGATCTGGAATGTTATGTTTGCTTGCCCTGGTAACTCTGCAGTTAGAGTCTTGGTAACATCATGTTAATATTAGTACTTTTATTTTTACCCTGACATTGTTTGTTATTCATGTCATGATAATCTCTATCCTGCACACTGGCAACTTTGACCTTTATGGCCTGATAAATTTTTTCTAATTGCCTCCCATGTGAATTTCATGACCATTTGTTATCTTGGTAATTTTGTTTCTTTTCTCTCCTTCCATGCTTACTGCCTTTTAATTTTTTGCAGCTGCTATTCCCTGCTTTGCAAAAGTTGGGCCTCGGTCCAAATGACGGGCATTGGTATGTGTTGTCACTAAATCTCAGGGCGAAGCGGTTCGAAGTTCTAGGTTCGTTGCATGAACAAGATAGTCCTTCTGTTCTCGAGCATGCGACAAAATACATGAATGCTATAAAGAAGGCTTGGTTGATAAATTACAAGGACTCGCATAAGCAGATTCAGGACTATGAACTTGTGTGCATTGATGTGTTGAAACACGATAATGGGTTAGTTCTGGATTATCCACTCTCTTTTTAACACCCCACTATATGTTCTTATCCCTGTTTATTGACCCGGTTGCAAACTCCAATTAAACTGATTGTGTGTCGTTTATTCCATCACAAATATTTCAGCATTGATTGCGGATTTTTTGCTTGCACGTACCTTGAGGCCTGGGAAGGCAAAAATGTTCCGGCCATAACTAAAGATCAAATTCCAGCTCTCTGGAAAATTTTGACATTGAGGTGGTTAGATCCTGATCAAAACAAATGCAAACAATGGCGTTATCATCTGTTCGGCAGTGGGTGATGAGGTGATAATGTTTTTACAACAGTTTGATAACTTCTACCAAAATGTGCTGATAACTTTTTTACATGAATCTGTCATGACAATGTCATGAAGCAAAGTGTTGACATGCTGTTTTACTATAGTATACACTGTCCAAAGTCACTGACCAAATGATAAATTCATTGTTGTGATTATAATTTGTATCACATTTGATTTGATAACTGCAATCATCTTCTGGTTGAAGACCGAGATTACTTGATTCTAATTTTTAGAAGTGCAAGTAGGACTAATTTTTTGTTCATAAGTAATACAATGCAGTGCTGGTAGCCTTCAAAAAATGTAGATATAAAAATTTTGGATTTACAAATCCGTGTCAATTCCATCATACATTGCTGGTAACTGGCATACTAGCGTACTAATAGCTTGCTTAAAATATAGATATACACTTTTTTGCATTACAAAGCCATGATAAATCCATGATACAATGCTGATAACTGGAATGTTATGGGGCTTATAGCTTGCACATTATGGTCCATGAAAAGAATGTAGCCACCATCTTCCCTTTTAATAGCACCTTCTTCATTTATCTTGCTAGGGGAGATCTGCATTTGCGTTTGTCATGGTCCAGACTCCCGCACACACCACATTTCCTTTTTGTCTTGGGCTTTGCAATCTCAAAACCTGACTGCTTTCTTTTTGACTTTGGATGCCCCTTCGTTGTAGTCTTGTGAGGTGAGGGAGTCTTGGATTAGGGGGTCCTCGGACTGCCGGACTATATACTTCGGCCAGATTGTTGGACTATGAAGATACAAGATTGAAGACTTCGTCTCGTGTCTGGATGGGACTCTCCTTTTCATGGAAGGCAAGCTTGGCAATTCGGATATGTAGATCTCCTCCCTTGTAACCGACTCTATGTAACCCTAGCCCCCTCCGGTGTCTATATAAACCGGAGGGTTTAGTCCGTAGGACAACAATAATCAGAATCATAGGCTAGCTTTTAGGGTTTAGGCTATATGATCTCGTGGTAGATCAACTCTTGTAATACTCATATCATCATGATCAATCAAGCAGGAAATAGGGTATTACCTCCATCGAGAGGGCCCGAACCTGGGTAAACATTGTGTCCCCTGCCTCCTGTTACCATCCGCCTTAGACACATAGTTCGGGACCCCCTACCCGAGATCCGCCAGTTTTGACACTGACATTGGTGCTTTCATTGAGAGTTCCACTGTGTCATCACCATAAGGCTTGATGGCTTCTTCGATCATCGGCAATGATGCGATCCAGGGTGAGGTTTTTCTCCCCGGACAGATCTTCGTATTCGACAGCTTCGTACTGCGGGCCAACTCGCTTGGCCATCTGGAGTAGATCGAGAGCTACGCCCCTGGCCATCGGGTCAGGTTTGGAAGCTTGAACTATACTGCCGACATCCGCGGAGACTTGATCTTCGACGGATTCGAGCCCATGTCAGGTGCGCTGCACTGTCGTGACAAGCATGACTTAGCTCTGCCGCCGGACGGTGTTCGGGAGATCACCCCTATGGCTACTCCGCCCTTCAATCCAGAGCAGATCATGCCGTCCGAGGACGGGTGGATGGACCCCGCCACGGAGGCCACACACTCAGTGGCGATAGAGCCGAATACTGACTTCACCTCCTACGAGACATGTGTTGCCGGATCCTCGGATTCGTCCCCGGCCACGGGCTCCGAACCGCCTGCGTTCGTGCCTATCGAATCTGAATGGGCACCGATCATGGAGTTTACCTCCGTGGATATCTTTCATCACTCACCCTTGGGCGACGTGCTAAATTCATTGAGGTCTCTCTCCTTGTCAGGAGACCCTTGGCCGAACTATGTCCGGCTTGAGTGGGAAGCGGACGACGAAGAAATTCATTCCCCACCCACCACCCACTTAATAGCTACTGTCGACGACCTAACCGACATGCTTGATTTTGACTCCGAAGACATCGACGGTATGGACGACGATGCAGGAGAGGAATAGGAACCACCGCCCACAGGGCGCTGGACAGCCACTTCATCACACGACATATACATGGTGGATACACCCAAAGAAAACAATGACGAGGAACGGAAGGATGCAGCGGAGGATAATTCCCTCGAGAAGCAACCAAAGCGACGACGTAGGCGCCGCTCCAAATCCCGCCTCGGCAAAAACAACGACAACAACGCAAGGAAGAATAATACCCCGGTCGACTCCAAAGCAAACGACGACCACATGGACCCAGCGACAGAGCAGGATGAACCAGCGGATGGCAAACATAGTACGGAACCATTGTCCGATCACGGCGACACCAAGGGTAAAACTCATCAACCTGTCTCCGGAGAGGAGAACAGTCCGGACGACGATGCACACATCATCCCGGAAAGGAACTTGGAGCAAGAGGACCTCCATAGAAGGCTTATTGCCACTGCGAGGAGTCTAAAGAAGCAGAAGCAAAGGCTTAAGGCCACGCAAAATACACTCAACAGTAGATGGAACAAAGTGCTCGACACTGAAGAAAAGTACGGTGGCAGCCGCCACACAAAGAGCTATCCAAAGCGCAGGCTGCTGCCCGAATTCGATGACGAGGCCTTAGAGCCTATACAGCCGAAAAATAAAACGGCCGATCAGCCGGATTGACCACCCCGTTGCCGCGATAGGGCGGCTAACGATGTCGCACATAAGTCAGCACACAATTTACGTGAGGACTTGCACCAAAAAGCCGGTATGACCAGGTCCATCTACGGATCTAGGAAGCGCGCTCCGACATAGAATCAAAACCGAACACTACAACCGTCAAAACACCATGACACATCCAAATACAGGGGTGCCGCACACCCCCTATGCTTCACCGATGAGGTTTTGGATCACGAATTTCCAGAAGGATTCAAACCCATGAACATAGAGGCATATGACGGAACGACAGACCCTGGGGTCTGGATTGAGGACTTTATCCTTCATATCCAGATGGCTCGCGGAGATGATCTCCACGCCATCAAATACTTACCCCTCAAGTTGAAAGGGCCAGCTCGGCACTGGCTAAAGAGCCTCCCCGAAAACTCAATTGGAAGTTGGGAAGAGGTCGAAGATGCTTTTAGGGCTAATTTTCAAGGGACCTATGTCCGACCTCCGGATGCAGACGATCTAAGTCATATAATTCAACAGCCCGGAGAGTCAACCCGAAAGCTTTGGAACAGATTCCTCACTAAGAAGAATCAAATTGTCGACTGCCCGGACGCCGAGGCCTTAGCGGCTTTGAAACACTGTGTCCAGGATGAATGTCTCGCTAGACACCTCGGCCAGGAAAAACCGAGGACAATGGCAGCCCTAACAAGCCTCATGACCCGCTCTTGCGCGGGCGAAGACAGCTAGCTGGCCCGTAGTGGCACCAGCAACCCAGGCACATCCGAAGTCAGGGATGGCAATGGAAAACCACGACAAAATAAAAGCAAGCGGCGAAACAATGAAGACAGCCCAAACAACACGGCGGTAAACGCCGGATTCAGGGGCTCTCGACCCGATCAATGGAAAAAGCCATTCAAAGGCAGCAGAGATGGACCGTCCAGCCTAAACAAGATTCTAGAGAGATTATGTCAGATTCATGGCACCTCCGACAAACCGGCAAATCACACCAACAGAGAATGCTGGGTCTTCAAGCAGGCCGGCAAGATAAACGCCGAACACAAGGGGACGGAGACACCAAGCGAAGATGAGGATGAGCCTCGCCAGCCGAACACTGGGGGACAGAAAAAATTCCCACCAGAGGTCAAAACAGTGAACATGATTCATGTAACAAAGAGGAGGAGCAAATGCGCACTCCGAGACGTATGCGCCGTGGAGCCCGTCACCCCCAAGTTTAACCCTTGGTCGGCCTACCCGATCACTTTTAATCGCAGGGATCACCCGACTAGTATCCAGCACGGAGGATTGGCTGCCTTGGTACTAGACCCAGTAATTGATGGATACCATCTCACCCGAGTCCTTATGGACGGCGGCAGTAGTCTTAATCTGATATATCAGGACACAATCCGCAAAATGGGGATAGACCCGACACGAATCATCCAAAGCAATACTACCTTTAAAGGAGTAATACCAGGCCTAGAGGCCCGCTGCACGGGCTCTCTAGTACTAGAGGTTGTATTCGGTTCTCCCGACAACTTCCGAAGTGAAAAGTTAAACTTCAACATCGCTCCATTCCGAAGCGGCTATCAAGCACTACTCGGAAGAACGGCCTTCGCTCGTTTTAATGCAATACCGCATTACGCTTACCTTAAGCTTAAGATGCCCGGTCCACGTGGCATCATCACAGTTAGCGAAAACACAGAACGTTCCTTACGTGCGGAAGAACGTGTGGCGGCTTTAGCAATCGAACATTGAATGCCCTCTCCAACTAGAATAAATGATCGGTCGTCATGACCGCGGACACGGCTAGACGAGTCCGGCGCATCACTAGCTGTAACAGCTCAGATAAACCTAAGACTGGGTCGATGGATATACCCCCATTGGTGGTGCTAGGGGCTTCCCACATGAAAAAAGGACTACGGTTCAACTTGATCTTATTTAGATTGAATTTTAATGGTTTATTAAGAATAACCAATTTTTCGCACGAAAACTTTCACCTGGGCTTTTCTCTCTTACAGATGATCATCGTGCTACACCCTTCCAGGATACGGCGCAACGGAGACACAGGCGCAGACGTGCGGCAGGGCCCTGTTCAAAGGTTTCTTTTTAGATTAAGACCCTGTGTAAACCTTTT
This sequence comes from Triticum urartu, assembly GCF_003073215.2. Classification (NCBI taxonomy): domain Eukaryota; kingdom Viridiplantae; phylum Streptophyta; class Magnoliopsida; order Poales; family Poaceae; genus Triticum; species Triticum urartu. The sequence goes on along the minus strand of NC_053027.1, from coordinate 496,758,668 downwards.
TTACTATCTCTTGTTGCTTCACACTGTCAGGATACACTACAAAAAAAGACACATCCGTGACATTTTGGGCCAAACGAATTTTTTTCTGTCATACATATGACACTTCTATGATGATAATTGTGACAAAACCCGGTATCATCATAGATGTGGTGGGCTCCTACTTCTATGACAAAAAATCATGACAAAAAATGGGCTTTTCGTCCTGGGTGGGCCGGAGACGCAGCTGCATGACATTCTTTGGGCCGTCCATGACAGAAAAAACCGTGGTAGAAGCGAGGGGGAGGAAAATTTCGGGGAGTTCCCGGTTACGGTGGGAGGTCGGGGGCCGAGCGATGCGCGTTTCTCTCGTACACGTACGCACGTGTGTGCGAGGCGTTGGCTCTAACTGAACCCGAGCGAGGCGTTGGGCTCTAACTGGACCCGAGCGATTGCACTGCAGGCTACGCGTTACTGAACTCGATCGAGCGATTCCTTCGCTACTGCTGCTAACTGAAGCCGATCGATGCTGCCTCTGGATGAACAGTGAGCGTTGCAGGGGGGTTTGGATGAACAGTTCCCGGTGGGGGTGGATGAACAGGACCCCGTGGTGTTGCCTCTGGATGAATAGGACCCCGATCGATCGAGCCAGTTGGGGCTGGATGAACAGGACCCCGTGGAGGGCTGGATGAACATGACCACCCCGTGGAGGGCAGGATGAACAGTAGATGGTGAAGGGCATGATGAACAGTAGCCCGTGGAGGGGTGGTTGAACAGGAGCCCGTGGAGAGGGCTGGTTGAACAGTAGCCGGTGGAGTAGCGCGCGGTGGAGGCTGGATGAACAGGAGCCCGTGGATGAACAGTCGCAGGTGGAGGCTGGAGGAGGTCGACGGTGGATGAACAGTAGCTCATGGAGGCTGGAGGGGGTCGACGGTGGAGATGAACAGTATCCCGTGGAGTCCCGTTTTGCGGTACGCCACACCCCTCCCGATGAACAAGACCCCCATTTCGACCGTAGCGCTCCAACACAAGTCCGTTTCATCCGTTTTGCGGTACGCCACACTCCTCCCGATCAACAGGACCCCCGTTTCGACCGTAGGAGGTCCGTTTCCTCCGTTTTGCGGTACGCCAGACCCCTCCTGATGAACAGGATCCCGTTTCGAACGTGGCCGGTCGAACACAAGGACGTTTCCTCCGTTCTGCGGTACGCCAGGCCTCGTTTCCATTGCCTGGTCCGTCCAAGCCTCCCGATGAACACGACGCATTCTGTTGCCTCCCCATGAACACGGCGCATTCCGTTGCCTCCCCATGAACACGACGACGATGTTGTTTCTCCGTTCCGACCCAGCCATGTACACGAGCCCTGGCCGTACGTATGCGCGAGTAGGCATTCGAGACCCCGCCCGTATGTACACATACATGGCCATATTTTCTTTCTTGCACCCTGACCGCTGTACGTACGTGTACATGCTACGTGCGCGCCTCTACTACGACACGTGCGCGCCTCTACTACGACACGTGCGCGCCTCTACATCGACCAGTATGTACGTACACGTTCGCGACCAGAATGACAACGCTACGTACGCTTCGACCAGGTGGGTCCCGACTGTCAGGCACTTCCTTGCCTGCGAAGATGTAGCTGGTGGGTCCCAGTAGTCAGGGGGCGAATTGTTTTTTTGCCTGGACGCACTTCCTTGCGTGCGAAGATGTAGTTGGTGGGTCCCAGCAGTCAGAGGGAAACATTTTTTTCACGAAATACAGTGGCCCGTCCGGTGGGTCCCAGCTGTCAGGTGGAGGAATCATTATTTTCCGTGTAATAAGGAGGCACTTCCTTGCTACGACCGTGGACCCAGCTGTCAGCCTCTCCACGTACAGTCCACGTCCGATCGAAGTCGTTCCTTGACCACGTTGACCATGCCGCGCCGAGAGCACCAGGGCGGTGGACAAGGGCGAGGCCTAGGAAGGGGACGACACGGAGGCAGGGAAGACTCGGCAGTTGTTTCCCACGCGGAGGGGAGTACGACTGTATGAGGGTTTACTGGTTTGTCTGCCGTCGCCGGAGAATAACAGTAGGTGTGGATGAGTAGAGGGATGGCTAGGCCAGCGATGGGAGTACGGTCGGGCGGTGAGGCCTGCGTGGCAGCACAGCCGGCCGCGAGGAGGGAGCAGGCAGTCCCGCCGGCGCTTGTTTGAGCGGCTGGAGCAGGAAGAGCAGAGATTGAAGAAGCACGACGGCCATTGGATGGACATCCAATTGTCAGTGCTTGTGCGTCAACCTTTTTTTAGGAAAGCCTCAAATTTGTGGAAAACAGCATACAACCCATCTGCCATTATTTCTAATAATTTACAACCCATTTGCTAATTCTTAAGGTTTTTTTGGAGCCCATATTCTTTTTGTTAGCACTACAGCCCATATTGTGGCAACGGTTAAAACACTATACGAAATTTTGCATATTTCGGTGCGGTCTGAACTGCTTTTAATCCCGAAATTTCGACTCACATTCAAACTGAATTTAAAAATAAATGTATATCAATATAATATCCAACAAATTCTCCACGCATAAAAATTAATGTAATTTAAAATCTTGAAATGAAAAAAAAGATATTTGAAACTAATTGCCGGTTTGATGTGTTTTAAAAATGTACAACCCATTTCTCATTACTGATGGGCCATTTCCTTGGCCAGCCGAATGAAAGCTCTCCTCATCTTGAAAGATTTGCAGCCCAATAGGCCTGACAAAGCGACTTACTTGGCAAAGCACAAAAAAACTGTGTTGTGGCTGTGGACCCAGCCGTCAGCCTCTCCACGTATAGTACTCTTCCGATGGAAGTCATTCCTTGACCATGTTGACCACCCCGCGTGGAGAGCACTGTTGGGGAACGTAGTAATTTCAAAAAAATTCCTACGCAGATGCAAGATCATGGTGATGCATAGCAACGAGAGGGGAGAGTGTGATCTACGTACCCTTGTAGATCGACAACGGAAGCGTTACGTTGATGTAGTCGTACGTCTTCACGAAACTACGGCACCTCCGAGTTGTAGCACACGTTCAGCTCGATGACGCTCCCCGAACTCCGATCCAGCAAAGTGTCGGGGAAGAGTTCCGTCAGCACGACGGCGTGGTGACGATCTTGATGTACTAATGTCGCAGGGTTTCGCCTAAGCACCGCTACAATATTATCGAGGACTATGGTGGAAGGGGGCACCGCACACGGCTAAGAATATGATCACGTGGATCAACTTGTGTCTCAAGGGGTGCCCCTTGCCTCCGTATATAAAGGCTCAAGGGGGGGGTGCGGCCGGCCATGATAGGGCGCGCCAGGAGGAGTCCTACTCCCTCCGGGAGTAGGATCCCCCCCTTTCCTAGTTGGAATAGGATTCGTTAAGTGGGAAAGAGGAGAGAGAGAAGGAAGGGGGGGGGCGCCGGCCCCCTCTCTCCTTGTCCTATTCGGACTAGGGGGGAGGGGCGCGTGGCCCAGCCCTGGCCACCTCTCCTCTCTTCCACTATGGCCCATTAAGGCCCATATACCTCCCGGGGGGTTCCGGTAACCTCCCAGTAATCCGATAAAATCATGATTTCACCCGGAACACTTCCGATATCCAAATATAGGCTTCCAATATATCAATCTTTATGTCTCGACCATTTCGAGATTCCTCGTCATGTCCATGATCACATCCGGGACTCCGAACAAACTTTGGTACATCAAAATGCATAAACTCATAATATAACTATCATCGAAACCTTAAGCGTGCGGACCCTACGGGTTCGAGAACAATGTAGACATGACCGAGACACGTCTCCGGTCAATAACCAATAGCGGAACCTGGATGCTCATATTGGCTCCTACATATTCTACGAAGATCTTTTATCGGTCAGACCGCATAACAACATACGTTGTTCCCTTTGTCATCGGTATGTCACATGCCCGAGATTCGATCGTCGGTATCCAATACCTAGTTCAATCTCGTTACTGGCAAGTCTCTTTACTCGTTCCATAATCCATCATCCCACAACTAACTCATTAGTCGCAATGCTTGCGAGGCTTATGTGATGTGCATTACCAAGAGGGCCCAGAGATACCTCTCCGACAATCGGAGTGACAAATCCTAATCTCGAAATACGCCAACCCAACATGTACCTTTGGAGACACCTGTAGAGCACCTTTATAATCACCCAGTTACGTTGTGACGTTTGGTTGCACACAAAGTGTTCCTTCAGTAAACGGGAGTTGCATAATCTCATAGTCATAGGAACATGTATAAGTCATGAAGAAAGCAATAGCAACATACTAAACGATCGGGTGCTAAGCTAATGGAATGGGTCATGTCAATCAGATCATTCACCTAATGATGTGATCCCATTAATCAAATGACAACTCATGTCTATGGTTAGGAAACATAACCATCTTTGATCAACGAGCTAGTCAAGTAGAGGCATACTAGTGACACTCTATTTGTCTATGTATTCACACATGTATGATGTTTCCGGCTAATACAATTCTAGCATGAATAATAAACATTTATCATGAAATAAGGAAATAAATAATAACTTTATTATTGCCTCTAGGGCATATTTCCTTCAGTCTCCCACTTGCACTAGAGTCAATAATCTAGTTCACATCGCCATGTGATTTAACAGCAATAGTTCACATCACCATGTGATTAACACCCATAGTTCACATCGATATGTGATCAACACCCAAAGGGTTTACTAGAGTTAGTAATCTAGTTCACATCGCTATGTGATTAACACCCAAAGAGTACTAAGGTGTGATCATGTTTTGCTTGTGAGATAATTTTAGTCAACGGGTCTGTCACATTCAGATCCGTAAGTATTTTGCGAATTTCTATGTCAACAATGCTCTGCACGGAGCTACTCTAATTTATTGCTCCCACTTTCAATATGTATCTAGATCGAGACTTAGAGTCATCCAGATCTGTGTCAAAACTTGCATCGACGTAACTTTTACGACGAACCTTTTTGTCACCTCCATAATTGAGAAATATTTCCTTATTCCACTAAGGATAATTTTGACCGCTGTCCAGTGATCTACTCTTAGATCACTATTGTACTCCCTTGCTTAACACAGTGTAGGGTATACAATAGATCTGGTACACAGCATGGCATACTTTGTAGAACCTATGGCTGAGGCATAGGGAATGACTTTCATTCTATTTCTATCTTCTGCCGTGGTCGGGCTTTGAGTCTTACTCAATTTCACACCTTGCAACACAGGCAAGAACTCTTTCTTTGACTGTTCCATTTTGAACTACTTCAAAATCTTGTCAAGGTATGTACTCATTGAAAAACTTATCAAGCGTCTTGATCTATCTCTATAGATCTTGATGCTCAATATGTAAGCAACTTCACCGAGGTTTTCTTTGACAAAATCCTTTCAAACACTCCTTTATGCTTTGCAGAATAATTCTACATTATTTCCGATCAACAATATGTCATTCACATATACTTATCAGAAATGTTGTACTGCTCCCACTCACTTTCTTGTAAATACAGGCTTCACCGCAAGTCTGTATAAAACTATATGCTTTGATCAACTTATCAAAGCGTATATTCCAACTCTGAGATGCTTGCACCAGTCCATAGATGGATCGCTGGAGCTTGCATATTTTGTTAACACCTTTAGGATTGACAAAACCTTCTGGTTGCATCATATACAACTCTTCTTTAAATCCATTAAGGAATGTAGTTTTTTTATCCATTTGCCAGATTTCATAAAATGCGGCAATTGCTAACATGATTCGGACAGACTTAAGCATAGATACGAGTGAGAAACTCTCATCGTAGTCAACACCTTGAACTTTGTCAAAAACCTTTTTCGACAAGTCTAGCTTTGTAGATAGTAACACTACTATCAACGTCCGTCTTCCTCTTGAAGATCCATTTATTTTCTATGGCTTGCCGGTCATCGGGCAAGTCAACCAAAGTCCACACTTTGTTCTCATACATGGATCCTATCTCAGATTTCATGGCCTCAAACCATTTCGCGGAATCTAGGCTCATCATCGCGTCCTCATAGTTCATAGGTTCGTCATGGTCAAGTAACATGACCTCCAGAATAGGATTACCGTACCACTCTGGTGCGGATCTCACTCTGGTTTACCTACGAGATTCGGTAGTAACTTGATCTGAAGTTACATGATCATCATCATTAGCTTCCTCACTAATTGGTGTAGTAGTCACAGGAACAGATTTCTGTGATGAACTACTTTCCAATAAGGGAGAAGGTACAATTACCTTATCAAGTTCTACTTTCCTCCCACTCACTTCTTTCGAGAGAAACTCCTTCTCTAGAAAGGATCCATTCTTAGCAACGAATGTCTTGCCTTCGGATCTGTGATACAAGGTGTACCCAACAGTCTCCTTTGGGTATCCTATGAAGACATATTTCTCCGATTTGAGTTTGAGCTTATCGAGATGAAACTTTTTCACATAAGCATCGCAACTACAAACTTCAAGAAACGACAACTTTGGTTTCTTGCCAAACCACAGTTCATACGGCGTCGTCTCAACGGATTTAGATGGTGCCCTATTTAACGTGAATGCAGCTGTCTCTAATGCATAACCCCAAAACGATAGTGGTAGATCGGTAAGAGACATCATAGATCGCACCATATCTAATAAAGTACGGTTATGACGTTCGGACACACCATTACACTGTGGTGTTCCAGGTGGCGTGAGTAGTGAAACTATTTCACATTGTTTTAAATGAATGCCAAACTCGTAACTCAAATATTTGTCTCCGCGATCAGATTGTGGAAACCTTATCTTCTTGTCACGATGATTTTCCACTTCACTCTACAATTCTTTGAACTGTTCAAATGTTTCAGACTTCTATTTCATTAAGTAGATATACCCATATCTGCTCAAATCATCTGTGAAGGTCAGAAAATAATGATACCTGCTGCAAGCCTTAATATTCATCGGACCATATACATCAGTATGTATGATTTCCAACAAATCTGTTGCTTGCTTCATTGTTCCGGAGAACGGCGTTTTAGTCATCTTGCCCATAAGGCATAGTTCGCAAGCATCAAGTGATTCCAAAAGCCAATCAGCATGGAGTTTCTTCATGCTCTTTACACTAATATGACCTAAACGGCAGTGCCACAAATAAGTTGCACTATCATTATTAACTTTGCATCTTTTGGTTTCAATATTATGAATATGTGTATCACTACGATCGAGATCCAACAAACCATTTGGTGTGTATGACCATAGAAGGTTTTATTCATGTAAACAGAACAACAATTGTTCTCTAACTTAAATGAACAACTGTATTGCAATAAACATGATCAAATCATATTCATGCTCAACGCAAACACCAAATAACACTTATTTAGTTTCAACACTAATCCCGAAAGTATAGGGAGTGTGCGATGATGATCATATCAATCTTGGAACCACTTCCAACACACATCGTCACTTCACCCTTAACTAGTCTCTGTTTATTCTGCAACTCCCGTTTCGAGTTACTAATCTTAGCAACTGAACTAGTATCAAGTACTTAGGGGTTGCTATAAACACTAGTAAAGTACACATCAATAACATGTATATCAAATATACTTATGTTCACTTTGCCATCCTTCTTATCCGCCAATCACTTGGGGTAGTTCCGCTTCCAGTGACCAGTCCCTTTGCAGTAGAAGCACTTAGTCTCATGCTTAGGACCAGACTTGGGCTTCTTCACTTGAGCAGCAACTTGCTTGCTGTTCTTCTTGAAGTTCCCCTTTTTTTCCTTTGCCCTTTTTTTGCAACTAGTGATCTTGTCAACCATCAACACTTGATGCTCTTTCTTGATTTCTACCTTCATCGATTTCATCATCATGAAAAGCTTGGGAGTCGTTTTCGTCATCCCTTGCATACTATAGTTCATCATGAAGTTCTACTAACTTAGTGATGGTGACTAGAGAATTCTGTCAATCACTATCTTATCTGGAAGATTAACTCCCTCTTGATTCAAGCGATTGTAGTACCCAGACAATCTGAGCACATGCTCACTAATTGAGCGATTCTCCTCCATCTTTTAGCTATAGAACTTGTTGGAGACTTCATATCTCTCAACTCGGGTATTAGCTTGAAATATTTCCTCAACTCCTGGAACATCTCATATGGTCCATGACGTTCAAAACGTCTTTGAAGTCCCGATTCTAAGCCATTAAGCATGGTGCACTAAACTATCAAGTAGTCATCATATTGAGCTAGCCAAACGTTCATAACGTCTGCATCTGCTCCTGCAATAGGTCTGTCACCTAGCGGTGCATCAAGGACATAATTCTTTTGTGCAGCAATGAGGATAAACCTCAGATCACGGATCCAATCCGCATCATTGCTACTAACATCTTTCAACACAATTTTCTCTAGGAACATATCAAAATAAATAGAGGGAAGCAACAACGCGAGCTATTGATCTACAACATGATTTGCAAAATACTACCGAGACTAAGTTCATTATAAATTTAAGTTCAATTTAATCATATTACTTAAGAACTCCCACTTAGATAGACATCCCTCTAATCCTCTAAGTGATCACGTGATCCAAATCAACTAAACCATGTCCGATCATCACGTGAGATGGAGCAATTTCATTGGTGAACATCACTATATTGATCATATCTACTATATGATTCACGCTCGACCTTTCGGTCTCCGTGTTCCGAGGCCATATCTGTATATGCTTGGCTCGTCAAGTATAACCTGAGTATTCCGCGTGTGCAACTGTTTTGCACCCGTTTTATTTGAACGTAGAGCCTATCACACCCGATCATCACGTGGTGTCTCAGCACGAAGAACTTTCGCAACGGTGCATACTCAGGGAGAACACTTCTTGATAATTAGTGAGAGATCATCTTATAATGCTACCGTCAATCAAAGCAAGATAAGATGCATAAAAGATAAACATCACATGCAATCAATATAAGTGATATGATATGGCCATCATCATCTTGTGCTTGTGATCTCCATCTCTGAAGCACCGTCATGATCACCATCGTCACCGGTGCGACACCTTGATCTCCGTCGTAGCATCATTGTCGTCTCGCCAATCTTATGCTTCCACGACTATCTCTACCGCTTAGTGATAAGGTAAAGATTACAGCGCGATTGCATTGCATACAATAAAGTGACAACCATATGGCTCCTGCCAGTTGCCGATAACTCGGTTACAAAACATGATCATCTCATACAATAAAATTTAGCATCATGTCTTGACCATATCACATCACAACATGCCCTGCAAAAACAAGTTAGACGTCCTCTACTTTGTTGTTGCAAGTTTTACGTGGCTGCTACGGGCTTAAGCAAGAACCAATCTTACCTACGCATCAAAACCACAACGATAGTTTGTCAAGTTGGTGCTGTTTTAACCTTCGCAAGGACCGGGCGTAGCCACACTCGGTTCAACTAAAGTTGGAGAAACTGTCACCCGCAAGCCACCTATGTGCAAAGCACGTCGGGAGAACCGGTCTCGCGTAAGCGTACGCGTAATGTCGGTCCGGGCCGCTTCGTCCAACAATACCGCCGAACCAAAGTATGACATGCTGGTAAGCAGTATGACTTATATCGCCCACAACTCACTTGTGTTCTACTTGTGCATATAACATCAACATATAAAACCTAGGCTCTGATGCCACTGTTGGGGAACGTAGTAATTTCAAAAAAATTCCTACGCACACGCAAGATCATGGTGATGCATAGCAACGAGAGGGGAGAGTGTGATCTACGTACCCTTGTAGATCGACAATGGAAGCGTTAGGTTGATTTAGTCGTACGTCCTCAAGGACCGACCGATCAAGCACCGAAACTATAGCACCTCCGAGTTCTAGCACACGTTCAGCTCGATGACGATCCCCGGACTCCGATCCAGCAAAGTGTCGGGGAAGAGTTCCGTCAGCACGACTGCGTGGTGACGATCTTGATGTACTAATGTCGCAGGGTTTCACCTAAGCACCGCTACAATATTATCGAGGACTATGGTGGAAGGGGGCACCGCACACGGCTAAGAATATGATCACGTGGATCAACTTGTGTCTCAAGGGGTGCCCCTTGCCTCCGTATATAAAGGCTCAACGGGGGGTGCGGCCGGCCATGATAGGGCGCGCCAGGAGGAGTCCTACTCCCTCCGGGAGTAGGATTCCCCCCTTTCCTAGTTGGAATAGGATTCGTTAAGTGGGAAAGAGGAGAGAGAGAAGGAAGGGGGCGCCGGCCCCCTCTCTCCTTGTCCTATTCGGACTAGGGGGGAGGGGCGCGTGGCCCAGCCCTGGCCACCTCTCCTCTCTTCCACTATGGCCCATTAAGGCCCATATACCTCCCGGGGGGTTCCGGTAACCTCCCAGTAATTCGATAAAATCCCGATTTCACCCAGAACACTTCCGATATCCAAATATAGGCTTCCAATATATCAATCTTTATGTCTCGGCCATTTCGAGACTCCTCGTCATGTCCGTGATCACATCTGGGACTCCGAACAAACTTTGGTACATCAAAATGCATAAACTCATAATATAACTATCATCGAAACCTTAAGCGTGCGGACCCTACGGGTTCGAGAACAATGTAGACATGACTGAGACACGTCTCCGGTCAATAACCAATAGCGGAACCTGGATGCTCATATTGGCTCCTACATATTCTACAAAGATCTTTTATCGGTCAGACCGCATAACAACATACGTTGTTCCCTTTGTCATCGGTATGTTACATGCCCGAGATTCGATCGTCGGTATCCAATACCTAGTTCAATCTCGTTACCGGAAAGTCTCTTTACTCGTTCCATAATCCATCATCCCGCAACTAACTCATTAGTCGCAATGCTTGCAAGGCTTATGTGATGTGCATTACCAAGAGGGCCCAGAGATACCTCTCCGACAATCGGAGTGACAAATCCTAATCTCAAAATACGCCAACCCAACATGTACCTTTGGAGACACCTGTAGAGCACCTTTATAATCACCCAGTTACGTTGTGACGTTTGGTTGCACACAAAGTGTTCCTTCAGTAAACGGGAGTTGCATAATCTCATAGTCATAGGAACATGTATAAGTCATGAAGAAAGCAATAGCAACATACTAAACGATCGGGTGCTAAGCTAATGGAATGGGTCATGTCAATCAGATCATTCACCTAATGATGTGATCCCGTTAATCAAATGACAACTCATGTCTATGGTTAGGAAACATAACCATCTTTGATCAACGAGCTAGTCAAGTAGAGGCATACTAGTGACACTCTGTTTGTCTATGTATTCACACATGTATTATGTTTCCGGTTAATACAATTCTAGCATGAATAATAAACTTTTATCATGAAATAAGGAAATAAATAATAACTTTATTATTGCCTCTAGGGCATATTTCCTTCAAGCACCACAGCGGTGGCCGACGGCGAGGCCTAGGAAGGGGACGACGCGGCAGTGGAAGCCCGCGCGGAGAGGACTACGAGGGTTCACTGGTTCGGCTGCGGTGTGAGGCTGCCATCACCGCAGGGCCTGGCCAGCGGTGGGAATAGTAGGGGGCGGTGAGGCCTCTGCAGCAGCATAGCCGGCCACGGGAGGCAGGAGCATGCGGCACGACCGGCGCTGCTTTGGGCGGCTGGAGCAAGAAGACCAGAGGTTGAAGAAGCACTACGGCCGTTGGATGGACATCATACGATCACTGGAGCTAGAATCGTTCATATTGACTAAGTTGACAAAGCCCTTCGTCCCCGTCAACTTAGTAGGCCCACAAGTCAGCCTCCCAGCAAGATGGGTCCCAGCTAGCTGGGGGAGTATTCATTTTTTTGTGCGTAATAAGGAGGCACTTCCGGTGGGTCCGAGCTGACAGCGGGGCGACGTTTTTTTCGCGAAATACGGTGGCCCGTCCGGTGGGTCCCAGCAGTCAGGGGAAACGATTTTTTTCGCAAAATACTGGTGGCCCGTCCTGTGGGTCCCTGCTGTCAGGTGGAGGAATCATTATTTTTCGCGTAATAAGGAGGCACTTCCTTGCTGCCGTCGTGGACCCAGCTGTCAGTCTCTCCACGTACAGTCCACGTCTGATGGAAGTTGTTCCTTCCACGTTGACCACGCCGCGCCCAGAGCACCAGGGCGGTGGATGACGGCGAGGCCTAGGAAGGGGACGACGCGGAGCCGGTGAAGACGCGATAGTGGATGCCCACGCGGAGAGGAGTATGAGGGTTCACTCGTTCGGCTGCGGTGTGAGGATGCCGTCGCCGCAGGGCCTGGCCAGCAGTGGGAATAGTAGGGGGCGGTGAGGCCTCCACGGCAGCACAGCCGGCCACGGGAGGCAGGAGCAGGCGGCACGACCGGCGCTGCTTTGGGTGGCTGGAGCAAGAAGACCAGAGGTTGAAGAAGCACTACGGCCGTTGGATGGACATCGTACGGTCACTGCAGCTAGAATCGTTTATATTGACTAAGTTGACAAAGCCCTTGGTACGTCAACTTAGTAGGCCCACAGGTCAGCTTCTGAAATGGTGCGCCCCAGGTGTCTGGGGGAGGTATCATTTTTTGGGCGGGTGAAGCTAGAATATCCGAGATTGAAGAAGAAGCACGGCATCCGTTGGATGGACATCCAACGGCCACAGCTGCTAGAACCGTGTGTTGACTAGAAGTTGACAAAGCCTTGTATATGCGTCAACTCTGTTTTTTTAGGGGACGCGTCAACTTAGTAAGGCCAGAAGTGTGTGGCAGAGAACTTATAGCCCATTTGAGATTTGTAAGAATGTGTAGCCCATTTTTGAATTCTAATGGAATTTACTACAGCCCATTTACAGTTTGTTAAGAGTACAGCCCATTTTAACCAACCGTTCAAAACAGAATTCAATAAAATTTCCCACATTTTGATGGGATCCGAAATATTTTTATCCCGAAATTTCTAGTCAGATTAAATACAATTTCAATATAAATTTATATTACGTAAAAATCCAATGAAACATTGCGCTCGCAACAATTAATGAAATTAAAATTTTCAATATCCAAAAATAATATTTTATAAAGTAATCACGTGTTTGGTGCATTTTTTCTAGTTACTGCCCAGTTTTTATAATTACATCCATTTATTATTTCTTAAAGCCCATTTTCTTGTTAAGCCTAATGCATCCCTCCTAGGAAAGATTTGCAGCCCAGCGGGGCGGAGAATAACAACTTCACCTTGCCTGGGTATTCCTAAAAAAGTATAGCTGGGCTAGCCATTTTCATCTTGAAAAAAATTCATATCTGGGCTGGATATCGGCCCCTTCGATGAAGGTAAAAGCCTACGTCTAGTTGTGATTGGTATTGCTAGGGTTTCAAAGGCCAGGGAGCGAATCCGCTTTGTCTGGCTCTCGAGTTGTTGTTGTCTCTCCCTAAACCGCGGCCGGGTCATCCCATTATATACATAGGTTGAAGCCCGCCGGGCTACAGAGTCCCGAAGCCGGTTTATAAACGTATCCGGTTCGGCCTCTCTCTTTCTATCTTACTATACAAGTTACATGACTAGGCCGGTTTACATTTACAAACTGTAACCCGCCTTTGGGCCCTCCCTAAAGCGCCATCATCTTTACATCTTCATGGGCTTCTAATCTTCAAAGAGTCAACCCGGCTACATAAGGTCAGTTTACGTCCAGTAGTAATATCCCCAACAATTGGCCCCAGATTGGTTTGAACTTGTTCATGTCAATCTTCCATACTTTAGAAAAAATCTTCTCTCTTATCTTCATTTTTGATCTTGTAAACCGCCATGACGTCATACTTCAAAATTACGATAAACCGTCCTGACCTCATCCATCCGTTGATGTCGGAGATTTCCTTCATTTAATATATATCCAGTCATCGAGGCGACACCTTTATTAACTTACCCATTTTTTGGGCTCCTCGATTCCCGTACTTGCCATTTTGTCACTTCGCCTTATAAATAGGACCGAGGGGTCATTTTCACCGTTTCCCCCCGTGCCTCTTCGCGTCGTCTTCCTCCCGCCGCTCAGCTTCTGGAACTCCGCCGCCACCGTCGACCGCCATCTCTGCTCCGACCTTGGCCGCTGCATCGCCCTGAACGCACCAGAAAACTGCGGCGCCCTTCCGCTTCCTCGCCAACTTCTGTAAGTTCTCTGCTTTTTTCACCATAGATCTGTTCTAGGGTTTCGACATTCTTCGCAGTTCTTCCGAAGTTCATCAGTGCTATTCTTTCATGTTCTTCCTTTAATAGATGGACACTTCATGCTTGATGCATCTCTTGCCGTAGCTTACCTACCATGGTCATCACAAATCCTTATGTGCAAAAAACTGATCTAGTCTCTCAAAAATTGCTTCAGTTCTGTACCCCTTCAAGATCCAATTATTTTTGCTTTTCTGTCTTATCTTTAGATCCGAAAGTTTTATACATCACCGTGAGATCTGTTTCTATGTTCCTGTGAGATCCGTTTCTCCTCGCACCAATATAAGCAGATTAACATTGTATAAATAGTCTATGCCATTAGCCCTCTGATAAACCGGAAGAGCATGTTACCTTCACAATTATGCTCTGGTTTAACAGTGTCTGATCAACCCTGTGCTAGCATTACCTTTCTCTCTCATTATACTAGTCTCCGGGTTGTACCATTTATCATATCAGCATGTTTCTTACTCCCTTGTCTCTTGTGTATAATCATGCATAATTTATAAACCGGCCTTTCATTTTCAGTTTGTTCGCTTTGCAATGGCCAAACAATTCACTGCCTGCAACTGGGCTCGTTCCCGGGTTACTGAGGATCAATTGAATGAGATGGTTAGCATCGACTCTCTGCCTAAGAAAAATGAGATCAAATGGCGAGTTCCAGGAACAGAGAATCCTCCAACCCCAAGACAAGGCGAGGTGGTAATCTTTGTTGACCATATAGGTCGTGGTTTCAAACTGCCAGGGTCAAAATTTTATCGAGATGTACTTGCCAGCTTCCAATTGCATCCACAAGATATTGGTCCCAACTCAGTCTCCGACTTATGTAATTTCCAAGTCTTCTGTGAAGCCTATTTACAAGAAGAACCAACTGCAGAATTGTTCCAGGATTTCTTTCACTTAAACCAGCGCACAGAGTTTGTAAATGGCCCGAACACAGAGCTTGGTGGTGTCTCGATTCAAAAGCGGAAAGAAGTGGAATTTCCTCATGCCAAACACCATAGCCACCCAAAGGAATGGAACCAAACATGGTTCTATTGCAGAGACACTTCGCCTGAGGATGAAAATCCCCTCCCCGGCTTCCGTGATCATAGATTATCCAATACTCACCCAATGCCACAATGCCTAAGCTCTTCAGAAAGGCCAAATACGCTCCTCAAATCGCCAAGCTCCGGGCCTTTATGGCAAACAGTTTAACAGGTGTGGATTTTGTACGCTGTTGGATATCCTGGAGTATCTTGCCACTAAGCCGGCGTACCGGTTTAATGTGCGAATATACCGGTGAAGTTGACGATCCTCAACGCCACTACAACATCCAATTATCTGATGAAGAAGTTACTGAAGGTGTAAAGAAAATTCTGAATGAATCGGAACTAGTGTGTAGTCAAACCGGTCTGAATCCCTTCTACACCAAGAACAAACCGCCTGCTGTAAGCATTACACTTCCTCTTCATCTCTAATATCTTTGACTTATACAAGCTGTAACCCTTCTTCTTTATATGTATAGGGTGAGGACCCTTTATGGAAACGAAAATCCATAGAGAAAGCGGCAAAGCCAACTGGAGATAAAGCGGTCAAACCAACCCGCCCGAAGACCAAAGCCGGAAAACGGACGTCATAGTGGAAAACGGCTGACCGGATCACTATGGAACTTGATGATGATACTGATGACCCAGAAGTTGAGGTAGAACTTGACTCACTTGGCTCTCTTTTTATGCATCTTGTTAACAATGATCTTCCTCAGGAGGAGGCAGAAGCTAGTCAGGCTGAGGACGTAGAGGTAATTGCCCTTTCCTCCGGTTCAGACCCTATGCCAACACAAAAAACTCGCCAAACAATCTGGAAAGTAACCTTTTCTCATCCTCTTGCTCACTTGGATCCAACATTTATTTTGAAGACTCAACAGCATGAAGCTCGCCGGACAACCCGGCACAGTGGCCAACAGGTCACCTCTACCGGTTTACCTGATACCCCGGTTCGGAAGCGCCGGTCTGAGGTCTCTCCTACTTCTGACCATTCTTACCCCAAGGCAGGTTATTTCAGACAGCCGCTTAATCCGTCCGATTCAAATTATCAGGTGACACCTCCTTCCTCTTCTGGTGAATCGACCGCAACTCAACTCGCCCCTATGAAAACTGTGGCTGGGTGAGTTATGAAAAACCTTTCCTTTCAATGCGCCCTACATCTTTTGAACAGGATGTGAACCCTTTTTTATTCTGTTTGCAGGGCCAAAGCCAGACCCAGCAAAAAAGCTCGGGTCACCAATCTGCCAGAAGACCCTGTTGCTGAAGAAGAAGAACCAAGAGGTGAACCGGAGCAGACTGGTGAACTAGAAGGCCTCCATCCTGAAACAACTTTTGACGATCCGCCCCTTGATGGCCAACACATTGACGAACCAACAGATGATGAGCCTGCCACCCCTGATACTGAACCGGCAGAACCAAACCGGGCTAATCCAATGAAAGACACTGAAATTCCATCATCATCCACCAAAAATCCTGAAGGCCAAGGTGATGACGTTATTGTTACTGGAACAAGCCACAGCTCTCCTGGTCATCCCGTCATTTTGGCTCAGCATAGTGCCAAAGAAGAAAAAATTGCCAGGGATAAAGGTAAATGGAGCAGCGACCTATCAAACTATGCTCATCTTAACGCTGATGAGCTTCATTCTGGCTTCTTGAACCGTCTGCACTCAGACCGGGATTATGAAGCCGGTTTGGTGAATTTGATGAAAGAACGATATGAGGTAAATGCTTCTCCCTTGTACATTAATTTATAGCCGAAATACTATTCCAAGTAGCCTCCAAGAGCCATTTTATGATTGTTAATCATAAACCGGGTCTTTGTAACACTTCAAGCATCCCATCATTGATCTTTGCAAAGGCGTGTCCTCAATCATAGAGAAGACTCATGTTTGAAAAAATTAGATAACGTTCTGCAGCATAGCCCCCAAAGGCCGGTTTAACTTGGCAAGTTAATCCGGTTTTTAATCCACACCGCCGGTTTAGAACAAACGTACATTAGCCCCCAAGTGTCAAGGATAATGCTTGCATTGTGCTGGAGACTTGTATAGAGGGTAGTATTTGAGAGAAAATAGGCATTAGCCCCCAAGTATGAAGTGGATAACTTGTTATATGCTTTATACTTAGTGCATAAATATGTTGTTTTGTTGAATATACCTTCAATGTTGCAGGCTGAACTGAAAAGCAAAGATGCCCAAAACTCTGACTTGCAAGAAAATGTGAAGTCTCAACAAGCCGAAGCTGCAAAAGCCAAAGAGGAGCTGACATAGGCCCTGGCCGGAATGGAAAAATTGAAAGAATCCTTCAACCGAGATCGTGCTGAATGGGAAACCAAAAAAGCCGGTTTGACCAAAAGAGCTGTAGATGCCGAGGAAGCCCTGAAACCGGTGGTTGAAGAACTAGCTGGTTTGAAGCGCCAAATCAACGCTATGACCTCTGCTATCTTTGGTAAGTGTCTGTTTATGTATGTTGCACCAGTCAATGAATCTTAGAACTAACCAAAATGTTGATAAAATCTTTGGCAGGAACTCGGATCACTCATCTTGGCGCAGATATGCGGATGAAGCTCAAAGCGGCATATACCTTGGTTGAGCAGCTATACTCTGGGTCTCAGCGAGCCATTAGTACAGTGGCTTATAACAAACCGGCGCCAACGTTGATTAAGGAGACCCTTGAGAAGCTGGGCATGTTACCGGCGCGCATTGCCGAGTTGAAAAGAGCCGCTGCGAGAGCAGGAGCATTAACCGCCCTTGTTCGAGCCAAGGCATGGATTCCAGACCTTGAAGCGGAGGATATCATTAAAGGATATCCAGGCGTTAAAGAAGACGGTTCAGACTTTGACAATGATGATCTTTGGCGGCTGACCAAACAGATGCGGCCAGCGGCCAGCAAATTGGCTGAGGACACCGATTTGTCCCATTTTCAACCGTTTTATGATATAGAAGGGAGAAGACAGCCGGCCGAGATCCATGAAGTCGAAGAACTTGTGCCTCCGATTCGTAAGCACACTTATGCCCCTGATATTAACCCTTCTGATCTTATCCATGAGGAAGCAGTGTTCCAAGCTTTAACCGGAATCGATTGGTCAACGGCTGATTTCCAGCGGCTGGGGAGGGATGAAGAAGTACCTACACCAACTGATCCGCAACCGTCAAACCGTCGTGATGAAGTGTCCCGATCCGGTCGCCGGTTTACATGGCTACTGTGAAAAACAATGGCACTGTTTGAGCTGCTTTGAAGCTTCATGTAATAGGATAGCTAAAACTTTGTTTATCTGCCATGCCATCGAGCATGTTTCATAACCCTTTGTGACAATCTGTGCCGCCCTTTAGGATATAGTTTATGCATAGTCTATGATGACTTGCCTTCCTGGGTACAAAAAACTTAAAAGTGTCTAGCGGTTTACCGCTAAACATGTCATAATATCCAAGAAGTATATAGTACTTGAGCTGAATAATCAAGTGTTTGTACAAAAAATAATGTACAGAACATACCTCATTGAGTGAGCAAACGTGTATACAACAAAGGTGTTTAACACCAACCCGATACATTTGATAATTTCATCTTCATAATGCTGGTCTATCTATTAAACCGGACCGGTATAACTACCGAATTTTCTTCATAACACTGGTGATTTAGTCAAACCATACTGGGTCAATGACCACCGGTTTATAATTGATCATGTGCCAACAACTGGTGGTTGGAAAGCAAGCCGGGTCAAGGACGCTGGTTTATCAAAAAATACTTATGATTGTCAACAAACAAAATTCAAATAGGAAAATATGCGAGGCTTTTTACGAGCTGCCAGGCTCCAAATTGAGGCTTTTCATGGGCTGCCAGGCCTCTGAGTTTAAACCATTTAACAAAGCCTTTTAATATGGGCCTCCAATTAACCAATCACTGTTTTAACTATGACAAGTTCAGGGTCTGTAAAGGACTGACTTGTCAAACGTTCGATGGGTCATGCCAGGATTACCTGGATAGGAGTGGCTTACTTGATGAAGGCAGGTTAACCCGGGGTTTTAGGTGAATACACCAGGTTTCCAAGCCGTGGCTTGATAGCCAGTTACAAGGGTCCTTTCAAACTCTTTGTTGCTTTGCAAAAAAAGAGCCCCCAAGTAACTTTGTGAGCGATGCTCAGCGTGTGCCTATGTTTGAGTTTGTACTGTGTACAATACTCTCTTTGGCTCCACAGATTTTTCCTTGTGCGGCGGAAATGTCTATTAAGAGGTGTCGCTGTGGTTCAAGCATGACCAAGCCCCCTAGTGATTTTCTTTATCTTTATGCAGCTGCTAAAGCCGGTTTAACAAAGGCTCCGCTTTGACCGTTAACTTGGAAAAGCACACACATGATATAAGAAAGAATAGATACCCCGCTTATAACGGAGGCTCCGGTTTATTATATGGTATATACACTGTCATAAATATGTACAGGTGAAGAGCCTATGGCTTCAAGTATAGTAAGGCTGAAGGAGAGCTATGTTCCATGGCCGCTTTGTCTCCTCCTCCAATTGACGTGAGTCTTCATGCTCTCGAACATCAATGAGGTAGTACAATCCATTGTGCAGATTTTTGCTGACCACAAAGGGTCCTTCCCAAGGGGGGGGATAACTTGTGCATATCAGTCTGATCCTGGATGAGCCGGAGCACCAAATCACCTTCTTGAAAGGTTCTGGTTTTAACCCGGCGGCTGTGATAACGTCGAAGATCTTGTTGATAAATCGCCGAACGCGCTGCTGCAAGATCCCGCTCTTGATCCAACAGGTCCAGAGAATCCTGACGTGCCTTCTCATTATCAGCTTCAACATAAGCTGCCACACGGGGCGAATCATGACGGATGTCACTAGGAAGAACCGCCTCTGCTCCATAAACCACGAAGAAAGGCGTGTAACCCGTAGACCTATTGGGTGTGGTGTTGATGCTCCATAACACAGAAGGTAGCTCCTCGACCCAACAACCCGGCGTCCGCTTTAAGGGCACCATAAGCCTTGGTTTGATACCCCGTAGAATTTCTTGATTCGCCCTTTCCGCTTGATCATTAGATTGGGGGTGAGCCACTGATGCTAGATCAAGCCAGATGTGCTCACGTTGACATAATTCTTCCATCTCTCCTTTTGACAAGTTAGTACCATTATCTGTTATAATGCTATGTGGAAAGCCAAACCGGAATATCACCTTTTTGATGAATTGAACCGCCGTGGCTGCATCACACTTGCTGACTGGTTCTGCCTCTACCCATTTAGTGAATTTATCAACTGCTACTAACAGATGGGTCTTCTTGTCCTTGGAGCGCTTGAAGGGCCCAACCATATCCAGCCCCCAAGTGGCAAACGGCCACGTAATTGGAATCATCCGCAACTCTTGAGCCGGAACGTGCGCACGGCGGGCAAACTTTTGACATCCATCACATCTTTTGACTAAATCCTCCGCATAAGCATGCGCCGTCAACCAGTAAAAACCGTGGCGAAAAGCTTTAGCAACCAACGACTTTGAATCAGCATGGTGACCGCAATCCCCTTCATGAATTTCTCGCAAAATCTCACAACCTTCTTGAGGAGAAACGCATCGTTGAATTGCTCCTGAAACACTGTAACGATGTAACTCCCCATTGAGTATGGTCATGGACTTGGAATGCCGGATTATCTGTCGAGCCAACGTTTCCTCAGCTGGTAACTCGCCCTGGTTCATGTAATCCAGATATGGGATCGTCCAATCCGGTATGGCATGCAGAGCTGCCACCAACTGAGCCTCCGGATCAGGAATAGCCAAATCTTCTTCGGTTGGTATTTTGACTGACGGATTGTGCAATACATCAAGAAAGACATTGGGAGGAACCGGTTTACGTTGGGAACCAAGACGACTTAAAGCATCCACCGCTTCATTCTTCCGCCGGTCTATATGGTCCACCTGATAACCTTTAAAGTGACCAGCCACTGCATCCACCTCTCGCCGATATGCAGCCATGAGTGGGTCCTTAGAATCCCAAGTGCCAGACACTTGCTGAGCCACTAGATCTGAATCGCCGAAGCACTTAACCCGGCTCAAATTCATCTCTTTAGCCATCCGAAGACCGTGGAGTAAAGCCTCATATTCAGCTGCATTGTTAGTACAAGGGAACATTAAGTGGAGGACATAACAAAACGTATCACCTCGTGGGGAAGTTAATACGACTCCAACCCCCAAACCCTCTAGCTGTCTGGACCCATCAAAATGAATAGTCCAATATGTATTATCTGGTTTCTCCTCAGGTGCCTATAACTCCGTCCAATCATTGATGAAATCTATGAGTGCCTGGGACTTGATCGCCGTGCGAGGTATATATTTGAGCCCGTGGGGTCCAAGCTCAATGGCCCACTTGGCAATCTGGCCACTTGCCTCTCTGTTTTGAATGATGTTGCCCAGAGGAGCTGAACTGACTACTGTGATAGGATGGCCCTGAAAATAGTGTTTGAGCTTCCGGCTTGCCATAAACACCCCATACACTAGTTTCTGCCAATGCGGATACCTCTAATTTGACTCGATGAGCACCTCACTGATATAATAAACCGGCTGTTGAACCGGATACTCTTTGCCAGGCTCCTTGCACTCTACCACAATGGCTACGCTGACAGCCCGGGCATTAGCAGCCACATATAATAATAATGGCTCTTTATCGATCGGTGCTGCCAGCACGGGCGGTTCCACGAGCTGCCTCTTCAGATCTTCAAACGCCTTATCAGCTGCCTCACTCCAGACAAAGTTATCCGTTTTCTTAAGCATCTGATATAAGGGGATGGCCTTTTCTCCAAGGCGGCTGATAAACCGGCTCAAGGCTGTAATCCGGCCGGCCAGACATTGCACATCGTTAATACACGCCGGTTTAGCAAAGGACGTAATTGCTGCAATCTTTTCCGGATTAGCCTCAATGCCTCTGTTTGAAACCAGAAAGCCTAAGAGCTTGCCTACCGGGACACCAAAACACACTTCTACTGATTGAGCATCATCTTGTAAACCCGGAGATTGCCAAAGGTTTCCCGTAAATCATCTATCAAGGTCTCCTCCTTTCTAGATTTGACCACAATATCATCTACATACGCATGAACATTGCGCCCAATTTTCTTATGAAGGCAATTCTGAACACATCGCTGGTAAGTTGCCTGGGCACTCTTGAGTCCAAAGGGCATGGAAACATAGCAGAAGGCTCCAAAGGGAGTTATAAAGGTTGTCTTCTCCTCTTAACTGCCATTTTGATCTGATGATAACCAGAGTAAGCATCCAAAAGACACAAACGGTCACAACCCGCCGTAGCATCAATTATCTGATCAATGCGAGGGAGAGCAAAGGGGTCTGCAGGGCAAGCCTTGTTTAAATCTGTGTAGTCCACACACATGCGCCAAGTGCCGTTTTTCTTAAGAACTAGCACCGGATTGGCTAACCACTCTGGATGAAAAACTTCAACAATAAACCCAGCAGCCAACAAACAGGCGACCTCTTCACCTATAGCCTTGCGCCTTTCCTCGTTGAAGCGGCGGAGGAACTGTCGGACCGGTTTGAATTTCGGATCAATGTTGAGCGTGTGCTTAGCAAGTTCTCTCGGTACACCTGGCATGTCAGAAGGTTTCCATGCAAAGATGTCCCGATTCTCACGGATGAACTCGATGAGCGTGCTTTCCTATTTGGGATCGAGGTTAGTGCTGATGCTGAACTGTTTGGATGAATCGCCAGGGACAAAGTCAACCATCTTAGTGTCTGTAGCTGATTTGAACTTCAATGCTGGATCATGTTCCGTGGTTGGCTTTTTTAAGGAGGTCATGTCTGCCGGATCAACTTGCTCCTTATAGAATTTTAACTCCTCCATGGCACAAACCAACTCAGCATAAGCCGCATCGCCTTCTTCACACTCCAAAGTAATCTTTCTACTTCCATGTACTGTGATAGTCCCCTTATGACCTGGCATTTTAAGCTGTAGGTAAACATAACATGGCCTTGCCATAAACTTAGCATAAACCGGCCGCCCAAACAAGGCGTGGTACGGACTTTTGATCTTCACCACCTCAAATGTCAATGTTTCTGACCTTGAATCGTAGTCATCTCCAAAAGCTACCTCCAAAGCTATCTTACCAACAGGATATGCAGACTTACCAGGCACCACACCATGAAATACCGTATTCGACGGTTCAAGATCCTTATCTATCAACCCCATACGGCGGAATGTATCATAATACAAAATATTGATACTACTTCCCCCATCCATGAGCACTTTAGTGAACTTGTATCCCCCAACTTGAGGGGCTACCACCAAGGCCAAATGACCTGGATTATCAACCCGGGGCGGGTGATCCTCTCTGCTCCACAAAATAGGTTGCTCCGACCAGCGTAAATACTGAGGTACTACCGGCTCAACAGAGTTGACTACCCTTTTGTGAAGCTTCTGATCACGTTTGCACAAACTAGTAGTGAAGACATGATATTGCCCGCTGTTCAGCTGTTTGGGATTGCTCTGATAACCCGACTGCTGCTACTGCTACTGACTCCCCTGATGGTTGTAACCTCCCTGGTTGCCTTGGTGTCCTTGATTGACGTGTCCAGTTTGATTGCCTGGAAACCCTGAACCGGAACCACCGCCTCCGTAACCCGGCCCGTGGAATCCTCCTCCTGAACCGCCAGGCGGGCCGTTGTCATATTGGAACATATTGGAATTCTTGAAATCCCGCATGATATAACAATCTTTCCAGAGATGTGATGCTGGTTTCTCCTTCGATCCATGCTTTGGACAGGGCTGATTTAACAAACGCTCCAAATTGTTGCCTGGACCTCCACCCCTCTGGGGCCGCTTTCCTTTACGGCGCTGGCATTCTCCTGCGCGTTGGTATTTGCGACAAAGTCCAAACCACTATCGGCCTTGCGCTTACCAGCGTTTCCATGGCCTGCCGGATTGTGTTGTTGGCCTTTGGCATTGTCGGTCTTCTTACCCTTGTCCGGTTTGTCTTCCTATGAATCCGGATCCTTGGTATTATCTGAATCGGCATATTTAATCAAAGCGGCCATGAGTGTTGACATGTCGTTGCAGTGACGTTTGAGCCTTCCCAACTTCTGTTTCAACGGTTTGAAATGGCAATTACCCTCTAACGTTAACACTGCGGTGTCTACATTGATACAATCTGATGAATGCAAAATCGCTGAGACCCGTTTGACCCAATGGGTCATGGACTCCCCTTCCTCTTGGACACAAGCGGCCAGATCTATAATTGACATTGGCTGCTTACACGTATCCTTGAAGTTCTGGATAAACCGGTGCTTCAGTTCGGCCCATGATCCAATAGAGTTGGTCGGCAAGCTCTTCAACCAAGTGCGAGTTGTTCCTTCCAACATCATGGTGAAATATTTAGCACACACCGCCTCATCCACATCTAACATCTCCATTGCCATCTCATAGCTCTCCACCCACGCCTCTGGCTGCAAATCGGCGGTATAATTTGGTACCTTACGAGGTCCCTTGAAATCCTTGGGTAGTCGCACATTACGCAAAGCAGGAGTTAAACACGGTACCCTAAGGAACTGAACATCGCCCCTGGCTCCACGGAGGCGGTGGGGTGAACCGGAGTATGCTGTTGTGCTTCGTGTCGAGCTGTCAACTCGGCCTCTCGACGTGCGCGGCCATGGTCCACAACATCTTGCGCATTAGCACCTCCCCCAACCGGGTTGTTCCCTCGTGGCGAATTTTGGCGGCGTGCACTACTACTATAACTCCGGCTTGGACGGGGAGTGGAATGAATCCTCTCGCGGCTGTGTGAATATGCTTGCTGTTGATTTAGTGTTGTCTGAAGGAGATCCCTGGCCCGACGTGCTTCCACTGCAACTGGTGACTCGCCGTCGGTTGGGAGGGCCACCAGGCGTGAAGTGGCGGCCACAATGTTGTCCAACGGGTTGGAATAATGCCCGGGCGGTGTTGATGATACAACATTGTTCTGGCGAGGCAGGTCCGTTGTGCGCGGCTGAACCGGCGCTCCTGCTCCCGGCGCCCCCGCCCGGTTTAGCGTGGGTTGGTTACCAGCTCCTGCACCTGGAGTGTTGAAAAGATTCTGCAGCTCATAAACCGACGGGAGACGTGACCGGTACCTTCTTCTCATGACTTCCTCTGAAGCATTCTGATCCAGTCTAATCCGGTAAGCTTGTGCTTCCAACTCGACTCGCTCCGTAGCCATCCTGGCGTTCTCTGCTGCCAGGTCCGCTTTAGCCTAGGCTATCTGATCTTTCACTTTTGCAATCTTTGCATTGTGCTGATCCCTGGCTGCCGCGTCTACCTCCGCGGACATCAATGTGGCCAGAGCGTCGAACAAATCAGACAAGACTTGGGCCGGAGGTGGCGCCGAGCTTCCTGCCCCTGCTGGTGTGGCCGTCGTTGAACCGGAGAGCATTGCTGCGGTGGTAGATGAATGAGGCGCCGATTGTGTGCCGGCCATGAAGATGGCGGCCTGGTTTGGCCGACCAGGGGAATCCAAAATACTGTTGCCCTCGGATCCTCCCTCAATCCGGCCGTCCTGCAACTAGTAAAGCGATTCGGTTTCTCCAGAAGACTCGTCATCAGAGAAGACTACGGTTTCTCCATCGGACACCAGTCCGTCCTCGTGCCCTGATCCATGGACGACACCTACGAAAACATGCCTTACCTCGGGCTGAACCGGCGAAGAACTTGCACGCCGAGCCGTTTCGATGATGTCGGTGCAGATGTCCGGCTCGGGGGCCGGTTCGCCGATCTTGCCGATGAAGACGTGAATCCCACCAAAGGGGACCCGGCACCCATATTCGATGGAATCGGCCTCGGGACCCCATCCTGCATTGTCGATGTAGAGCTTGCCGCGGTGACTCTTCGTCATCCAGCCCACAGCGTATCCAAGTCCACCGAAGCTGCCCTTCAAGAACTCGAAACCATCGTGCGATAGCCCCACGGTGGGCACCAACTGTCATGGGTTTGTCACGGCAGATGTCCTCGTGAAAGGACTTAGTCGTGGAGCCATCGCAACGGGTTAGCTTAAAGGGGTTAAACCGGACAAGGGGACACGGGAGTTTATACTAGTTCGGCCCCTTCGATGAAGGTAAAAGCCTACGTCTAGTTGTGATTGGTATTGCTAGGGTTTCAAAGGCCAGGGAGCGAATCCGCTTTGTCTGGCTCTCGAGTTGTTGTTGTCTCTCCCTAAACCGCGGCCGGGTCATCCCTTTATATACATAGGTTGATGCCCGCCGGGCTACAGAGTCCCGAAGCCGGTTTATAAACGTATCTGGTTCGGCCTCTCTCTTTCTATCTTACTATACAAGTTACATGACTAGGCCGGTTTACATTTACAAACTGTAACCCGCCTTTGGGCCCTCCGTAAAGCACCATCATCTTTACATCTTCATGGGCTTCTAATCTTCAAAGAGTCAACCCGGCTACATAAGGCCGGTTTACGTCCAGTAGTAATATCCCCAACATATATATATATATATAAATAATAAGGAGGCACTTGCGTACATGAGGCTATGGACCTGGTGGGTCCCCATTGTCATCCTCTCCAAGTAAAGTCATCTCCTCGCCCGCGCGCGCTTTCTGCCCGAAACAGTCAGCGCCACCCGCCCCGCTTCCGGGTGCAGGCGATTGCTCCGCCTTCAAACAACACAAGTGTCGTCCGTCCGTCCATCTACCGCCCACATTAATGATACGCGGTTGCCGAGGCAGCTACTCCGGCGCCACACGTGCGTCCCTCTGCCCGCCCACCATTGCTATATAAACTGATGCGCCGGCCATAGCCGCAGTCATCGCATCCGTTCCCTTTCACCACTACTGCCCACCATGGCTTCCTCGCGCTCCAGCGCTCTTCGGGACGGGCGGATGACGGACCACAAGGAGATGGTAGCCATTGCTGCCGACCGGCTGGCCGGCAGGCAGGCAGCCGGAGGATGACGACGTCCCAATGGAGAACATGGTAGTCGACGATCCGGCGCCAACCCCCTCCTCCGCGCCATCCTCGCCAGTGCATTGCACCATGACCATCAGCGAGGCCCGTGCCCAATATATGGACAGTGTGAGGCAGATGCGTCAGGAGCAGTTCCGGGAGGCACAGGCCAACGCTGTCTACAACCACCATCTCCTCCAGGAGCATCTGCAGGCGGAGGAGCAGATCGCCGTGGAGCGGGCGGAGCAGGAGGCGTTGCTCGACTCGTACCGCTCCGCCCGCAAGGGCCGCCTCGAGCGCTGGGGGGAGCGCATGCGGGTGGCGGAGGCTTCGGCTGCCTACAAAGAGGCTAGCAAAGAGGGCAATGAAGCGGGCGAGGCGCTGTTTGGCGAGACCGAGGACGAGGCAGAGGACAATGCCGGCTCCAACGAGTCCCCGCTCCACTGGCGCCGACGAGGCCCTGCTCCACCGAGGCCCTGCGGCGCCAACAACGAGGCAAAGGACACCGTCGGCTCCGCCGAGGCCCCGCCCCGCCAACAACGAGGCAGAGGACATCGCCGGCTCAGCCGAGGCCCCACCCTGCCGGCAACGCGGGGGAGGATTTCCACCGCTCCGCTGAGGCGCCGCCCGCCGGCAACGAGACAGAGGACATCACCGGCTCCGCCGAGGCCCCGCCCTGCTGCCAACGAGGCCGCGCCACACAGAAAACGAGGAAGAGTAGAACACGGTAGGTCGCCGCCGCTCGGGTCCAAGTAAGGCCACCGCTGCTACCCTCCTGTTGAAGCCAAGCTAGGCGGGTTGACCATTGACGGCCGGTTAGCTTCTTGGCGGCGACATGGAGTTGGGGAGTTCTGCTGGAGAGTAACATTGCTTCTACTTAACTGCTGGTGCAGTTGGCTGACTGACACATGGGCCCAACAGGCCACATGTCAGTTACGCAACTGCACCTGCAGTTAAGTCACTGAAGCTTTTGTTCGGCTCAGCGGGACATAGGTGGGTAGCTTCGGTTAATTAATTATACCTCCAGCGCACCACTTTTTAGTTGAAGAATGTATGAAATGTAGTGAAATCTGGCATGTTTATATGAAATCCGACCGTGTATGAATGAATTTATTTCGATTAGTTCGAATTCCTATATCACTGGCATTGGATGAAAATGCAAAACAATATGTACTAGCATTATTCCCAGGGTGATCACCTCGTTTGCAGCAGTTTCACATGTACTCCCTCCGGTCCTTTCTAGTCTGCATACAAGTTTTGTCTGCAGTCAAAGTATCTCTACTTTGACCAATCTTATACAAAAAAGTATGCACTTTCACAATGTGCGAAGTAAAAAGGAACAGAAGGAGTACAAAGAGTTTGAGCAGGTTTTTAGCGTTTCTGTACATTGCAATAAAACACACAGGCCTGGCAATTCATAGAGAACATTCAAAACAATCGATGATTATGCATCTCAGCGACTCACATGTCAGAGGCAATATTTACTTCACAACTAAAGAATAAATAAAAAATTGACCGACGCTGCTGACAGCAAGGGCGTCCCATTCGAAAATATCAAACACATGTCTTGCTAAAATCAATGAGCAAAATTTGACAAGGTTGTCCCATTCCAAAATATCAAATGCCTACGATTGTGGAATGGGCAGGGTTTGCCATCAGTTCAGACATTGAATGGCACCTCGTGCTAAATAAACCAGCTGTTCTTTTTGTGCAGTTCCACCAAAATCAACCAAATTCTCGCGTAGCTTGTATGATTTCGCCCTTATATGTTGCAACGCCTTGAACTTATCGGCACCTCCTTTCTTGTGGTGGAAATGAATGATTTGATGTATTCATGAACATTTTGTGCAGTTCCCATTAAAATCAAGCTGAGCACCCCTGTTTGCACAAATACAAAAAAGTGATTAGTATAGAGCAAATTGTACTATGAATTGACAGTTTCAACAGGCACATACATGGTCCATGTAGAGCACACTTTTAGAAAAATGGAACTCACCAGAAAGAATCCTAGAACAACATTGTACTCGCGCATCACAGCAAAAAAATGGAGATTTTGTCAGTCCTTCTGAGCTGAAGTTAGTTTGGTCTTGTGGGGAGTAATGTAACCATCCTTCAACTGCTCCTTCTGATGATAAGATAGACATGGCTTCTTCATCCTGGCATAATCGGAACTAGTCACTTCACGTACTCCATATTCTTCTTCAGAGGAAGATGATCCTGTTGTGCAAAGACAAGAGGACTACTAAATGCTAGCATCACTGTTTGCTCGAAAAAAAGGAAAGGAAATATTTAAAACAGCACAGATGAAGCACTTCTCAAGGACAATACCACTTTTTCATGACAGCCAGGAGTTGATTTTTGTTTTTCTTCCCCTTGTTCTTCCCCTTCATCACTTGGTTCAATAACGAACAAGCTTCGCCTTCAATGTAAGATTTGGCATGTGAATTAGGGAGCACAAGTATAGTACTAAACTTAATTTTCTGATGAAAGTGGCAAAATACAGGCCAGCAGTTGTGAAATATCCTTATCTTACCTCAATGGGATATTACGGTGCACATACAGATTGGAAGTCTTGTCTCCATTTGTGCAGTTCACTGAAATCAAGCAACATTATCGTACAAGTAGCACAACATATGAATGCACACTGCAGAATCATGTGAAAGAAGGCTAGTACTGACCTCTCATGATGCGGAATTCAAACAATTCACAAGAAGAAGATCTGAACCAAATTCGCCTTAACAGATAGGAAGTAAGATCTCCTCTTGTGCAGTTCCACTAAGATGAAGCAATCAAGCAACATTGTCGGTGTGACATTTTGGTTGAACTGCACAAAACACTCTTAAAACAAAAGTGTTTTGTGTAGTGCAACAAAAGGTCACAATGGCAACGAGGTGAAGCAGATAACCCTATTTACACAGAGGTGCAAAGGAAACAATTAGTGGTCAATAACGGTGGATGACACAGAAGCCAACAAAAAGAAGCATCTACCTTATCTAAATGGGAAAGAAAGCAAGACAGTGGCATTTCTCAAACGGTGGCATTGATTAATATTAACATAGAGATTATATTAACAATAAAATTCATTAAACATGTAATTTGCTTTTAACTGTGGCATTGCATCAATTTTCCAGCGGCATTATTAGAGGGTGTGCAAGTGCGTTATATCGACTAGAGGGGGGGTGAATAGGCGATTTTTATGAAAGTCTTCAAAACATGAGAGTTATGAAGACAAACAGTGAAGATTATGCCTATTACTATGCAGCGGAAGTTAGATTACACTAGTCCAGCCATGGTCATGTATTCAATAGAGTGAAAGCGCAGTGACAAACAGCTTCAGTGTAATAAGGATCAGGTAGGAAGAAGTTATGAAGCCAAACAGATCATACATTCATGTTGTGAAGACAAAAGATAAAGCAAGCATGCAATGGCTTCACAATGAATAACTGTAAGCGAAAGGAAGTGAAGATGAAACCAGTGACACGTTGAAGACAATGATTTGTTGGACCAGTTCCAGTTGCTGTGACAACTGTACGTCTGGTTGGAGCGGCTAGGTATTTAAACCAAAGGACACACAGTCCCGGACACCCAGTCAAGGACACTTAGTCCAAGACACCCAGTCCTCACCGTTTTCTCCTTGAGCTAAGGTCACACAGACCTCGCCCAATCACTTAGGTAAGTCTTCAAGGTAGACTCCCAAACCTTCGCAGACTTCGTTCACTGACAATCCACAATTTCTCTTGGATGCTCAGAACGCGACGCCTAACCGTCTGGAGGATGCACAGTCCTCAAGTGTAATAAGTCTTCAAATCACACAGACACGAAGACTTAAGTGATGCCCAATTTACTCTGGCTCTGGGTGGTTAGGGCTTTTCTCCTCACTGGGAATTTTTCTTTCAAAGGCTTCGAGGTGGGTTGCTCTCAAACGACAAAAGCCGTGCACTGAAATCTGAGCAGCCAGCCGTTTAAGGTTGTCGGGGGTGGACTATTTATAGCCACTTGGCAACCCGACCTGATCTGTCCGAAATGACCCTGGGTCACTAAGGAACTGACACGTGTACCAACGGTCGGATTTCGAACTCACACAGCAACTTTACTTGGGCTACAAGTAAAGCTGACTTGTCTGACTCTGGACAAGATTTTCTCTCATAGGCTTCGCTCGAAGACATAGGATTTGAATTAGGCATCACTTCAGTCATTCTGACTGGTTCTCTTCGACCCCACTTAACAGTATGGTGGTTCCTATGACACAACATGAATGAAATAAAACTACGAAGGATCTAGGTCTTCGAGTTTCAAAAGCTTCATAGGGAGTCTTCTCATGTCATTGTCTTCAATATGAATATCTTCATAAACCACCATTGTCTTCAATGTCTTCGTACATTTTTAGGGGTCATCTCTGGTAGTAAAACCGAATCAATGAGGGACTTCTACCTGTGTTTTCCTGCAATTCTCACAAACACATTAGTCCCTCAACTAGGTTTGTCGTCAATACTCCAAAACCAACTAGGGGTGGCACTAGATGCACTTACAATCTCCCCCTTTTTGGTGATTGATGACAAACTAGTTGAAGTTTTCAAAGGGAAACATAATTTGTGAAATTGTAGAAGAATTGTCTTCATAAGTTGCAAGGGCTCCCCCTGAAGATGTGCATATAAGTAATTTGCTTCTTGAATGCAAATGCACATGGCAGGTTGTACTTGTGGAGATCCACTTCAACTTATGACAATCCACTATGCATGTGAAAGTATATGAAGATAATGACATGCATAATGGAAAATGGACGTCTGCAGAATGAGATGAGTGCGGAATTTATCTTCGCAAACCGGAGTGACAAACAGGTAGCAGACGACCATCAAGGCTAAGTGTTACAACTCAATGAAGCAAATGTAGCAAAAAAACGGGAGTTGTAAGCACGAAGCAAAATGTAGCAAAATATGAAGGCACCCGCCCATAGTGACCCGCTTGAAGACTATAACCATCATATGCTTCTCCCCCTTTTGTCAGTGATGACCAAAAAGGTTTGAAGACATAGAGGTTTCTACGCGTTCCCAGGCGCAGCAGGGTCGGTGGAGTTGTTTGGCGGTG
Source organism: Triticum urartu (assembly GCF_003073215.2). Taxonomy (NCBI): domain Eukaryota; kingdom Viridiplantae; phylum Streptophyta; class Magnoliopsida; order Poales; family Poaceae; genus Triticum; species Triticum urartu. The sequence goes on along the minus strand of NC_053027.1, from coordinate 496,726,534 downwards.
GTGCAGACGAGCTTGGTGCAGATTCGACGCGCGTTGAAGCAGGTGGAGATGATGTCGCGTCGTCTTCTTCTTCAATAATCCGGGCAGACACGGTGGCAGCAGAAGAAGAGAACTCTGACTCTTCAAGTGATGGTGTGCTGCGCATCACCGCTCTTCTTGGAGGCGTGGAGTCAAATTTGAAGTGCTCTGTGAAGCCATCCTCATGCAGTTCAGCTTCAGGGCACATCATGGTGAGGCCCTTCCAAGTGCGGCGACAGGTCTCGTGTGTGACAAATGCATTCTTGGTTGCCATATTTCTGATGCGATTGACGTCTTGCATGATGCTTCTCATCTGCCTCTTGAGCCAGTCGTGATGCCTATCTTGCTTTTGGTGAAGAGCCACAAGAAGCTCTCTGTTATTGAGTGAACGAGCGCGCTTCTTGGGTCTCTTTCAGCTGTGCTGTTGGTGGCTTCAGTTGATGCAGGGGCACGTGTGGTGCCAGCCATTGGATACACTCGGGAGAGAGCTTCAACACCTTCAATATTTTGAGTGAAGCTCTGGTGTTCTGCATTCTGAAGACTTAGTGGTTGCTTGGCCGGCTCTGGATATATTGCTTCAGCAGATGTGTCCATATCTGGCAAAAATATCCTATGATTGCGGGCTGAGGGTTGATAGGAGATTGCAGAGTGAAGCTTGATCAGCCTCATAACCCAAGGAGCATAAAGCTTTAATCCAAACAGTTCTGAAGCAAACGCTGCAAATTGACGGATGAAGAGATCCTGTGCATTGAAGCATTTGCCATGAAGAATGCAGAAGATGAGAGTCTTCATTGCACCTTCAATCGTTGCATATCGAGAGTGTCCCTTGACTGGCCAGAGAGTCCGTCTTATGATGTGATATATTGTTCTGGGCAGGTACTCTAAGTCTTCAACGAAGAACCTGGATAGGGTGCATTTGGAGGAAATGGCTTCATCATTGAGAGCATCTGACTCATATCTGGCTCAGGACGCTGAAATATGCTCTCAATTGCTTCAGCATGGAGTTGGCACCCTTCTTCAAAGAATTCGCCAGGAGTGGGAAGGCCGGTAAGCTCAATTAGGTCGAAAGCATTGGCTTCATGATGGATATTGCCTGTCATCCACTCCAGGATCCATGTCTTCGGATCTCTGTTATAGCCTTTGATATGCAAAGTGGCATAGAACTGGAGCAGAAGCTCTTCGTTCCAGTGCTCTTCGTCAGTGATAAATGGCAGCAAACCCACTTGCTTGAAGCAATCCAGTGCTTCTTCCAGACCAGGCAGACCTGCAACAGCTTCAACCTCAAGGCGCTTGTGAGGAAAGATGCGGCCTTGGTTGTAGAGGATGCATGAATAATAGCTGCGCTGTTGATGGCTCCAGAACCTATCTGATACAATCCGTTCCCTTGAATAAGGGTTCTTGGAGCGGTCGAAAAACGTGTTATCTGCCCTGAAGCCGTTGATGTTGAAGGAACCAGGAGCTGATGCAGGACCTGGGAACCTTGGTAGTCGTGGGATCGGCTTCTGGACCTGGGGCCTGTGCGCAATATGATAGTTGAATTGTGGTCCGGCAGCAGACTCAGGCACAGAATGTTCAGGAGCAGTAGCTTCGGTGTCTTCTGAAGCTGTTGTTGGGGAGGGCTCCACATTTGCTTCGGCGTTGTTTGTGGCAGCCTCAACATTTTCAGCTTCAGGCACGTTCTCCTTGAGAACTGCTTCTTGTTGGTGCGGGGGAGTTGGAGCTTGTGGTATTTCTTCAGCTTGCTCTTCGGCTGATGCAGCCGGAATGTCTTCAGCAGCCTGAGCCCTTGGCCCTCTGCCCTATGGAGTGTAGGCGCTGGTGGAGTTGCAGTGTGTTGGGGCTCATCTTCCTCCTGTGGGCGATCTGCCCACGACGCATTTTGTGTGATTGGCGTCAATGGACGACCAATACTGATCTGTTCGCTTGTCTCCAGCTGAGGAAGGGCTGCATCACCTTGCACATTGTCTTGGGGACCAATGTCTTCAACAGCATTGGGGTTGGCTGCTGGAATGTCTTCAGCGTGCGGAGCCTCTATGTAAGCAGGCTCATGCACTGTCAACTGACGATCTGCGTCAGGATAGCAGACGCAGAGGGGTTCAACTATCAGGGGCTCTGTGGGAGCAGCCCGAGATTTCTTGGTCTTGCGCTTCTTGATGATGGGTTCAGAAGGAGAGGCTTCAGAATGTTTTCTCTTCTTAGCTTCAGCCTCTGCAGTCCGTGTCTTCTTGTGCTGTGAGGCGGTTGATCGACTCTTTGGCTTCGAGCCAGTCGTTGCAGCGGGGAAGACAATCGGAGCATCAGGTTCTGACCTTGGCGCTTCAGGTTCGGGCACAGCCGCCTTCTTTTTCTTCTTCGCGGCCATCCTGGGGTCAATGCCGGGACGCCCAAGTGCCTTGCGCTTTTCTGCCTCATTGTAGGCTTGTACGCAGCGATCAGCCAAAGTCTTCACGCATTCTCGCGAGCCTTGAGCTTCGGCACGCGTCTTCAGGAAGTTTTCTTTCAGCTCGTGCAACATGATCTTGAAGTTTTTCACTTCTTGCACACTGAGCTTGGCCACGTGCTTCTTGAACTGAGCCTTTTCATGATCAATTTTCTGCTTCAGTTCTACAATTCGCTGGGCTATTGCAAGTTCTGAAGCGATTGCACCTTGAAAGGCAACGCTGAGGCCTATGGGTAGCTGCAGATCATTGAAGCTTATGTCTGGTGTGTCAAACCATTCATCGATGAAGTTGTGGATGATGGCGACATCAAACAGAGGCAGATTGTTGAAGATTTCAGCCTCCTCCTTTCTCTTGATGAGCTGCTCAAGAGCATCATCTCCAAGATCTTCATCGCTTGAGAGATCAATGGCTTCGCATCGCAGAATGTCAGCAGCTGTGAGCTCTTTGCCTGTGTGTGGCTGAGGCTTCTTGGCTTCTTGGGGCTTGGACACTCGTGATAAGCCTTCTGACTGCACACTGGCTTCAGGAGGTGCAGTTGCTAAAGGCTTCACTCTTGCGATCTTGGGAGAAGCGGCTGGCTTTGAAGCTTTTGGAGCTTTTGGCTTCTTCTGCTTTGGCTTTAGAGCAGCAGGGGCGTCATCTGACTCAGTATCTGCTGGAGGGTCATTCACAGCAGTCCCTTGGACTAGGATGCGAGTGATGAGGCCTGCAAGATTGGCATACGGCCCGATGATATTGGGATCGGAATTGCGTGTGCCATCTGCCCTTGGTGAGGAGGGACCAGGGTTGAAGTCAAGCCCAAATTTCTTCTTGTTTATCTTTGCTGACTGTTGTGCAAACTGAAAGTTGCGCTTGAAGAGATTATCATCGTGACACCAGAGAAGTGATGACGGATGTGCCTTAGCTGGCTGTGGTCCTCTCACCATGCATGGATAGAAGCCTTGAGCAATGGCTTCGTCTCTGGACCTGGGTACGAGATTTTTGTATAATACATCTCCCCACGGTCTCTTGACGGCGCACTTCTCCGCATATTCCTGAGTGACGAAGCGGTAGTGGAACCATTGCTCTGCCCAATATCTTCGAATCCATTGGATTCGTGTCTTGCGCTGACCATAGCTTTCTTCAGGATCAGTTTTGTACATCTCTGCCAATTCATCAGGCAGATCTTTGGATGTTTCACCACGTCGCTGTCTGCCTCCCTTCCTTGATGCTGTTTCTGAAGCCATGAATAACTTGGAAGGCTTCAAGATGTTCAAAGGCTTCAAAGGCTTCCTTTTGCAAGAACTGGCTTCAGGCGAGTTGATGTGATGCTGCAAGTACTCTGCAAATGAATGCAGACTATGAGAACCAAAGGATTCTCCCACGGACATGTACCTGTGACAGCATTAAGGTGCGAGGGAAGGGGAAGAGGTCATATGCATTCTCAGAAGATTTTGAAGATAAATCGGTTTAGAAGACATTGACCTCATTATGCGAAGACATTCACTTGTAGATAAGAAGTTGGTTCCAGATTTGTACGAACCCATAGATCAGTACAAGTGAGGAATCTAACTACTTTATGAAGTACAAGTGAATATACTAGGCATGTTATGAGATGCAGCGAGAGATTTAACTGGTGTGAAGAGAAACTTCTTATGGCAGAAAGTGACTGAACTGTAGGATCAAAAGAAGCTGTAAAAAGAGGTTTTATTTACCACACTTGGAACTGCTAGACGAAGTGAGATTTGAGGCCGAGCAGTTCGATCCTCCGTGCCCTAACTTGGCGACGGAAGACACCTATGGCTACGGCAGAGAGAGCGATGTCCGCTGTCGACGTGAAAACGGCGTCGGAGAGGTTGCGGCAGTGAAGCGCTTCGTCACCGGCGTCGTCGAGTGCTAGCGGTGGCGCTAGGGTTCATGTGAGGGTGGAGGAAGGAGATAATGACCGCGGTAAGTGTGAATTTATAGACTCAGAGGCGGCACAGTGCTATTACCCAGGTGCCCCTGGCGGTTCACATTTGGGGCACGCGTGGCCAGTTAGAGGAAGGTTGGGATTTGTTCCACGTCCCACGCACACCTAAATTGTCGGACGGTCATTCCTGCTTCTCCGGATCTTATGTGGAGGAATGAGCATTAAAAACGGACTTTTATGGTTGTCTCAATGTCTTCGGCTGACAAGGACACAGTGAAGACATTCGACAGTTTCAACAGAATGCATATGACTTGGAGAGATAGAGTTTGAGATAGAAAGCATAGAGAGGTTAGGGTCCGATCACATTCACTTAGTTCAAAAAGATTCAACCAAGAAGACATAGCTATAAGTGAATGCTGTAGAGGACAGAACATCAGTACATATGTATCCATATAATCAACGCGGTGAAGATAATCATGAAGACATATTGAGAATGAAGCCAAACCAAATGTGAAGACATTGCGAGGTAACGCCATGAGTGAAATACTTCAAAATAGAACGTTTGGTGGTGGCGTTACCCACCGTATAGGAAGTATTAGACCCAGACACGGCGCACAATTATCGTGGCGCTCCGAAGTCAAATTCCACATCAATGTATTCACACTTAGAATGTATGTCTTCATTGATTGAAGATATACGCTACTTCGTGTGTTGCACATCTAAGTCATCAATATGCTTAAGTGTTAGGATGTGTGCCTGATCACAGGACATTTGAGGATTCCAAGATATTTAGCTCACACCGTAACTTGCAAAATCTCTTCTCATCCAAGGGCTTTGTGAAGATATCTGCCAATTGCTCTTCAGTATTGACGTGTATGATATCAATGTCTTCCTTCACAACATGATCTCTGAGAAAGTGATGACGAATTTCAATGTGTTTTGTCTTCGAGTGCTGAACTGGGTTGTTGGCAATCTTGATGGCACTTCCGTTGTCGCAGTAAAGTGGCACTTGCTTCAGATGAATGCCATAATCCCTGAGTGTTTGCTTCATCCACAGAAGCTGAGCGTAGCAAGATCCAGCAGCAATGTATTCAGATTCAGCAGTGGAGAGAGATACACAGTTCTGCTTCTTTGAAGACCAACATACAAGTGATCGTCCCAGAAAATGACATGTGCCTGATGTAGATTTGCGATCAACTTTGTCACCAGCATAATCAGCATCCGAAAATCCAACCAGATCAAACTCTGAGCCCTTTGGATACCATAATCCTAGAGTTGGGGTGTGAGCCAAATATCGAAGAATTCGCTTCACAGCTAAGTGATGCGACTCCTTTGGTGCCGCTTGAAATTGAGCACACATGCAAACACTAAGCATGATATCTGGCCTAGATGCACATAAATAAAGCAAAGACCCAATCATGGAGTGGTATACCTTTTGATCAAACTCTTTACCATTGTCGTTGGGACCCAGATGATGCTTGGCTGGCATTGGTGTTGTGAAGCCTTTGCAGTCTTGCATACCGAACTTCTTCAGGCACTCTTTAAGATATTTCTCTTGTGATATGAAGATGCCGTTGCGTTGTTGCTGTATTTGAAGACCGAGGAAGAACTTCAGCTCACCCATCATGGACATCTGATATTGCTCTTGCATCATGTATCCAAACTCTTCACTATACTTCTGATTGGTGCAGCCGAAGATAATGTCATCCACATATATTTGGCACACAAACAGTTCACCATCATATGTCTTCGTGAAAAGAGTGGGATCCAGGGAACCAGGTATGAAGCCTTTGCTCTTCAGAAAGTACTTGAGTGTATCATACCAGGCCCTGGGGGCTTGTTTGAGGCCATACAGTGCCTTGTTGAGCTTGTATACCATATCAGGATGTTTTGGATTTTCAAAGCTAGGTGGTTGTGCAACATACACTTCTTCTTCAATCTTGCCATTGAGAAAGGCACTTTTCACATCCATTTGATATAGAAGTATGTTATGATGATTTGCATAGGCCAGCAGTATGCGTATGGCTTCAAGCCTAGCCACAGGAGCAAATGTTTCATCGAAGTCAATGCCCTCCACTTGAGTATATCCTTGAGCAACTAGACGAGCTTTGTTTCTGACAACTTGACCATGCTCATCTTGCTTGTTGCGGTATATCCATTTGGTGCCTATTATGTTGTGCTTCCGTGGATCAGGACGCTTAACCAGTTCCCATACATTATTCAGCTCAAACTGGTGAAGCTCTTCTTGCATAGCTTGAATCCATTCAGGTTCCATGAAGGCTTCTTCAACTTTCTTGGGTTCTGATATTGAGACGAATGCGAAATGCCCACAAAAGTTTGTTAGCTGAGTTGCCCTTGAACGAGTGAGTGGACCAGGTGCATTGATGCTGTCCAGTATTTTGTCAATTTGTACTTCATTTGCAACACGAGGGTGTGCGGGGCGAAGACTTTGCTCTTGCTGATCTATGTGGTCATTTGAAGGTATATCTTCAGGCTGAGCATTGTCTTCATGTGGATCAGGTGCTGAGATGATAAGTTCTTCTTCAGGTTGAGCTTCAGAAGGTACAATTTCTCCAGTTCCCATAAGCTTGATTGATTCATTTGCTGGAATTTCATCTAGCACATTTGGCAATTGCTCTCTTTGTGATCCATTGGTTTCATCAAACCGCACATCCACTGTTTCAACCACTTTGTAGTGGAAGAGATTGAAGACTCTGTAGGAGTGCGAATCCTTTCCATATCCAAGCATGAAGCCTTCATGTGCTTTTAGTGCAAACTTTGAGGTGTGGTGTGGGTCCTTGATCCAGCATTTTGCGCCAAATACTCTAAAATAACTGACATTTGGCTTCTTGCCAGTTAGGAGTTCATAGGATGTCTTGTTCAGAAGCTTGTGAAGATAAACACGATTAATTATATGGCATGCAGTATCAATGGCTTCAGTCCAGAATTTTCTTGGAGTCTTGTATTCATCTAGCATTGTTCTGGCCATCTCAATGAGTGTTCTGTTCTTGCGTTCGACGACGCCATTCTGCTGTGGCGTGTATGGAGCTGAGAATTCATGTGTCATGCCCAAGGTATCCAGATATGTATCAAGGCCAGTGTTCTTGAATTCAGTGCCATTGTCACTTATGATGTGCTTTATCTTGGCGCCAAAATTGTTCATAGCTTGATTTGCAAAGCGTCTGAAGACATCCTGCACTTCAGTCTTGTAAAGGATTATGTGCACCCAAGTATATCTAGAATAATCATCAACAATTGTGAAGCCATAGAGGCATGTAGAAGTAGTAAAAGTTGAGTAGTGAGTGGGACCGAAAAGATCCATGTGAAGCAGTTCAAAGGGTTGTGTAGTAGTCATGACTGTCTTCGAAGGATGTTTTGCCCTTGTCATCTTCCCTGCTTCACAGGCACCGCATAAGTGATCTTTCTTAAACTTGACGCCCTCGATGCCTATGACGTGCTTTTTCTTCGCAAGGGTGTGGAGGTTCCTCATGCCAGCATGCCCAAGCCTTCGATGCCAAAGCCAGCATTCTGAAGCTTTTGCAAGAAGACATACTGCAAGTTGTGGTCTTGCTGAGAAATCTACCACATACAAATCACCTTTCCTATACCCTTCAAACACTAGAGATTTGTTAGATTCCATTAGCACCAGGCAGCGATATTTGCCAAACATTACAATCATATTCAAATCGCAAAGCATTGAGACAGACATTAAGTTGAAGCCAAGGGATTCAACAAGCATGACTTTATCCATGTGTTGATCCTTTGAGATTGCAACTCTACCTAGACCCAATACCTTACTTTTACCGGTGTCAGCGAATGTAATGTGGCTCTTGTCGGATGGACGTAAAGTTGAGTCCATAAGAAGGCTTCTTCTGCCAGTCATGTGATTTGTACACCCACTGTCAATAATCCATTCTGAAGACTTTGAAGTCGCTGGTATCGTACCCTACAGTGCAGTTAGGGGGATAGGCTTCACGAAGAGTGTTGTGAAGCATAAACATTTGACGAACCAGTGGGTTATGAAAACTTAGATCTAGATTAGGACTAATGGGGAGAGTTGCATGTGATTCAGGAACGAAGTACATAATGATGCCATTTGGGCATTTTATCTTGTGCCCCACAAGATTTTTATGGTCCCCAGCAATAGCATCAGAAGATTTTGTTTTTGTGCTGGAGACCTTTCCCTGCAAAGGAGAGTTAAGCTTTCTTAACCACCCACATCTTCAAGGGTGGCTTAGAAGCTATAAGTCTAAGTGCAGCATCTGAGAATTTTGGCTTTGAAACCTTAGCAAACAGTCTAGCAGGTGGACAATAATACTCATAGGAATAAGCAGAATAATTTTTGGTCATATGAACATGACGGTTCGATGAACCACTCTCATATTCATATGCCTGAGTATGGTTCCCCTGCAAAACATTTGCGTTAGTGCGACTCAGGTGAGTCCCCTGTTTGTATGAAGCATTTGGACCATATGAAGCCTTTGGTCTGAGGTTTGTCTTCTTCAAGTGAGGTGTCATGAAGACATTCACAGGAAGATTTTCCAGACATGTTTTCGGAACCCAGATCTTCTTCATAGGCGGTCCATTCCTGCAGTTAGTACCAATGTACCTGGCAAACACTTCATCATTCTGATTCTTAAACAGTTTATAGTTTGCATCAAAGGATTCATCAATGATAATTGGGTTAGCACAAGTGAAGCCAGACAGATTGGATGGATCTGCTGAGGATTCCTTTGCAGCAACCCATGTGGTTTTGGGGTACTGCTCAGGTTTCCAGTAAGACCCATCTGCATTAATTTTCCTCACGAACCCAATACCCTCTTTCCTAGGGTTTCGGTTCAGAATCTGCTTCTTAAGGACATCACATAATGTCTGATGCCCTTTCAGACTTTTGTACATCCCTGTTTCAAGCAATGTCTTCAACCTAGCATTCTCATCAGCAATAGCAGTGGTATCCTCAGCAGAGGGGTTAGTTACCACATCAACAGTTGAAGATATTGAAACAGTAGTAGCAGTGGAACATTCAGCAACAGAAGCAGCATTATCACGCTCAATGCATTTAAGACATGGTGGTTCAAATCCTTCCTGAGCGGGACTGATCTGTTCAGCGCGAAGTGACTCGTTTTCCTTTTGAAGATCTTCATGAGCCACCCTCAATTTCTCAAGTTCTTGCTTCCTTTGAAGATAATCATAGGAAAGCTTTTCATGAGTTGTTGAGAGAGTATCATGACGATCTTCAAGTTCCTGATACTTAACGTGAAGGTTTTGTATGTCTTCAATTAAGGATTCAGATCGAGTCATTTCAGCACCCAACAGATCATCGCTTCTGTCTAACAATTTTTGAATATGTTCCATAGCTTTCTGTTGTTCAGTTGCAATTTTAGCAAGTGTTTTGTAGCTAGGTTTTGAATCACATTCAGAGTCATCGTCACTAGATGTTTCATAGCGAGTTGTGCGTGTGTTTACCTTGGCACCGCGTGCCATGAAGCAGTAGGTAGGAGTGGAGTCGTTCTTGTCATTTGCGTCGGTGTCGGTGATGCAGTCATTGTCTTCAGTATTGAAGATGGACTTGGCGATGTATGCTGTAGCCAGACTCGCAATGCCAGAATCAGACTCCTCCTCAGACTCCACCTCTGCCTCCTCATATGCGGATTCCTCCTCTGAATCCATCTCCTTGCCTACAAACGCACGCGCCTTGCCAGATGAGCTCTTCTTGTGTGATGAAGACTTTGATGAAGACTTGGAAGAAGACTTTGAGTGTTTCTTCTTCTTCTTGTCATCAGAATCATATTCCTTGCTCTTCTTCTTCCTTCTGTTCTCATTGTCCCACTGTGGACACTCAGAGATGAAGTGCCCAGTTTTCTTGCACTTGTGACATGTTTTCTTCTTGTAGTCATGAGCAGAAGCTTCATCATTCCTTGAGCTTGATCGTGAAGATTTTCTGAAGCCTTTCTTCTTGGTGAATTTTTGAAACTTCTTCACTAGCATTGCAAGTTCTCTTCCAATGTCTTCAGGATCATCAGAACTGCAGTCAGATTCTTCTTCAGATGAGGAGACAGCTTTTGCCTTCAAGGCGCGAGTTCGCCCATAGTTTGGACCGTAGATATCTCTTTTCTCAGAAAGCTGAAACTCATGTGTGTTGAGCCTCTCAAGTATGTCAGACGGATCGAGTGTCTTGAAATCAGGACGTTCTTGAATCATCAGGGCCAGAATGTCAAACGAACTATCAAGTGATCTCAGCAGCGTCTTGACAATTTCATGTTTGGTGATCTCAGTAGCGCCGAGGGCTTGAAGCTCATTTGTGATGTCAGTGAGCCGATCAAAGGTGTGCTGGACATTCTCATTGTCATTTCGTTTGAAGTGGTTGAAGAGATTGCGAAGGACACTGGTTCTTTGATCTCTCTGGGTTGATATGCCTTCATTAACTTTGGAGAGCCAATCCCAGACCAGTTTGGATGTCTTCAAGGCACTCACACGGCCATACTGTCCTTTGGTCAGATGACCACAGATGATATTCTTGGCAGTAGAGTCCAGTTGAACGAACTTCTTGACATCAGCAGCAGTGACACCTTCTCCAGCCTTGGGAACGCCGTTTTCGACGACATACCATAGGTCGACGTCAATGGCTTCAAGATGCATGCGCATCTTATTCTTCCAGTAGGGATATTCAGTTCCATCGAAGACGGGACAAGCAGCGGAGACTTTGATTATCCCTGAAGTCGACATAGCTAAAACTCCAGGTGGTTAAACCGAATCACACAGAACAAGGGAGCACCTTGCTCTGATACCAATTGAAAGTGCTTTATATCGACTAGAGGGGGGGTGAATAGGCGATTTTTATGAAAGTCTTCAAAACATGAGAGTTATGAAGACAAACAGTGAAGATTATGCCTATTACTATGCAGCGGAAGTTAGATTACACTAGTCCAGCCATGGTCATGTATTCAATAGAGTGAAAGCGCAGTGACAAACAGCTTCAGTGTAATAAGGATCAGGTAGGAAGAAGTTATGAAGCCAAACAGATCATACATTCATGTTGTGAAGACAAAAGATAAAGCAAGCATGCAATGGCTTCACAATGAATAACTGTAAGCGAAAGGAAGTGAAGATGAAACCAGTGACACGTTGAAGACAATGATTTGTTGGACCAGTTCCAGTTGATGTGACAACTGTACGTCTGGTTGGAGCGGCTAGGTATTTAAACCAAAGGACACACAGTCCCGGACACCCAGTCAAGGACACTTAGTCCAAGACACCCAGTCCTCACCGTTTTCTCCTTGAGCTAAGGTCACACAGACCTCGCCCAATCACTTAGGTAAGTCTTCAAGGTAGACTCCCAAACCTTCGCAGACTTCGTTCACTGACAATCCACAATTTCTCTTGGATGCTCAGAACGCGACGCCTAACCGTTTGGAGGATGCACAGTCCTCAAGTGTAATAAGTCTTCAAATCACACAGACACGAAGACTTAAGTGATGCCCAATTTACTCTGGCTCTGGGTGGTTAGGGCTTTTCTCCTCACTGGGAATTTTTCTTTCAAAGGCTTCGAGGTGGGTTGCTCTCAAACGACAAAAGCCGTGCACTGAAATCTGAGCAGCCAGCCGTTTAAGGTTGTCGGGGGTGGACTATTTATAGCCACTTGGCAACCCGACCTGATCTGTCCGAAATGACCCTGGGTCACTAAGGAACTGACACGTGTACCAACGGTCGGATTTCGAACTCACACAGCAACTTTACTTGGGCTACAAGGTAAAGCTGACTTGTCTGACTCTGGACAAGATTTTCTCTCATAGGCTTCGCTCGAAGACATAGGATTTGAATTAGGCATCACTTCAGTCATTCTGACTGGTTCTCTTCGACCCCACTTAACAGTATGGTGGTTCCTATGACACAACATGAATGAAATAAAACTACGAAGGATCTAGGTCTTCGAGTTTCAAAAGCTTCATAGGGAGTCTTCTCATGTCATTGTCTTCAATATGAATATCTTCATAAACCACCATTGTCTTCAATGTCTTCGTACATTTTTAGGGGTCATCTCTGGTAGTAAAACCGAATCAATGAGGGACTTCTACCTGTGTTTTCCTGCAATTCTCACAAACACATTAGTCCCTCAACTAGGTTTGTCGTCAATACTCCAAAACCAACTAGGGGTGGCACTAGATGCACTTACAGGGTGTTTGTTTACAGGGACATTTTGGTGTAGGGACTAAAAAACTCAGTGTCAGTCCCATCTAAACCAAAGAGGAGGGACTTTTAGGGACTAAAAGTGGGCATTTGGGACTAAAGAAAGAAGATCCCGGGGGAGTCTTTTTGGGACTTTTTCCAACAGTTGCCCCTGCCACGCATCGCACCTTGTCTCTATTAGTTCATTACTAGGGGTAACATGGTCTTTTAGCATGTCATTTAATAACCTCTAGTCCATGTTTAGTCCCTGGAACCCAGCAGGTAGGGACTAGGGAGTTTTTAACCAAACAGGGCCTTAGATTAACAACAGCTAATGAGTTTCACGGGACAGTGGACGCACAAGCACCATGTGCATCTACTGATGTACTGTGGTCATGCACAGTTTGTTGCAACAAAGAACAAGCAACCAAGGAGAATATTTGTGTTGGTCCCAGTTTTGTTATCTTTAGACTCCTTTCCCTATGTGAGCGCAGCAAATCTAGTACTGCTCAAACTCTACAGCCTTGTCCCTTCCTTTCCTTTTTGAACTAGTACTTTCGCCCCTTCTTTTCCTCTTTGAACCACGTCCTAGATTTATGTGATACAACTTTCCCCACTACTTTCCCCCATTCCTTTACTCTTTGAACCACGTCCTAGATTAATGCTATACAACTTTCCCCCTTCATTTCCTCTTTGAACCACGTCCTAGATTCATGCTATATACAACTTTTCCCACTACTTTCCCCCACTCCTTTCCTCTTTGAACCACGTCCTAGATTCATGGTATACATGCAGCTAGAGCAATGCATGTGGAGTAAGTAAATTATACCTTAAGGTTCTTGGGGCGTGGTTCGGTGGGCGACGGGACAGCGACGAAGAAGAAGGGGTCGGAGGCCCTCCCGCATCGCCGCTGGGTGGAAAGTGAACAGCTGCCGGTAGTCCCTCGCCGACGGCGACAGCGTTAAGCCTCCTTCCCTTCCCGGCGGACGGATCCTGCCGGCTCTTTGAGAAGTAGTGAGGGGAGAGAGAGACCAACGAAGTCTTGTTTAGATCTGGAGAGGGCGAGAGAGTGTGAAGAGAGCAACTACAAGCGCTGAGGCTCCAGCGTGTATATATATCCTGGAGAGAGAGTGTGAAGCATGCAAACCCTAGAGAACATTTTGACCAGTCAAAGAATCCTCCTGGCACAAATTATGCTCAAGTGAATCCTTATTATAACATGCACACAAATTTTGGCCACTTGTATTTGACTTAAGTCAGTGTGCCACCGTATCTCGTATACTTACTACTCCCTCCGTCTAGGTGTAATAAGTCACGTTAGAAGGTGCAGCGGGACCAAGGTACGTGCGTGTGCGTGCGTGCGTGCATGTGTGTGTGTGTGTGTTTAACACCATGTGTGTGTTAGAGAGAGCGACAGATCGGCCTACTCCTACAGAGTGATGTTGTGTAGTGTACGATTTTAGCCGCGAGAGTGGGTGCATCCTCTCGTTTCTGAGCGTGTCCGATAGGGACATGCGAACAGCTGCCACGCCCGCTCCTGACCAGCTTGGCCCACCCAAAGCCCCTCCATCGCCCGCGCGCGCTTCCCGCCCGAAACGGTCAGCGCCGCTCCAAAGAATCGGTGCCGCATTCATGCCCGGGCAAAGCGGACGTGACCTCTCACTGGCGCAAGAGTGATGGTTGCTTCGTCCGTCCAACTTACTGCTGGGTGTATGTGATTTGACAGCTCATTGGTCTTTATTACTGAGGTGGTAGGACTGCTGGATGTCCCACGCTTTCGGCGAAAGGAGGTATACTACTTGTCGTGGAATTGTCACGGCAGATGTCCTTAGTGTCAGGACTTAGTCGCGAGGCCAACGCATCTATGTGGTAGCTTGAGAGGGGTTGAGCGGGACGAGAGACACGATGTTTTACCCAGGTTCGGCCCCTCACGGTGGAGTTAAAAGCCTACATCCTGCTTCATTGATATTGATGATGATGATCACGGTTACAAGAGTGCTCTATCTCGAGAGCTATTGTCTAAACCTAACTTGTCCAACTTGTGGAACTTGTCCCTCTTCCCCCTTTTGGGGAGCCCTGCCCCTCCTTATATATGTTGGAGGGGCGAGTTACATGTAGAGTCCTATTAGGATTAGGACTAGTCTATCTCTAATACAAACCGGATACAAGTCCAGGTCTTAACTCCTTATAAGATAAATGTTCCTCATGCCTTTCCTCTTAAACCGGCCCACCATTATCACAAACCGGCATGTCGGGCCTTGGGCCTTGTCATCCATCTGGAACACGCGCCAGGTCACCAATGAGTCTTCAGGCTCATGAACCGCCAGACGCGTAAATCGTCAGACATGTAAACCGCCAATCACGTAAACCGCCAATCCTCTGGCGGTTTACCAATGAAACGCCTAGTTCGGCCGGGTTATACTTCCGGCCGGTTTATGCCGCGGGGTATATCCCCGACATTAGCCCCCAAGTTTAGCTTGGATTTATTCATGGTAAACTTATGCTGCAAAATAAACACAAGAACAAATTTGGCAGGTTATGCTCCGGGTTAAAAAAATTTGTAAACCGGTACCTGATCATCCTTAAGTCCTTGTTATTTCCTTCTTCTGGGAAATCCGGGTCAACAGACCAGCTTCATAATCAATCTGATATTCAGCTGGTTTGAAGATGTAAAACTTGCCGGTTTAATATTACCAAAATGGCCGGTTTATAAATATTGATGGCACCGGGTCATAATTGTTGTCGACACCGGGTCATGTAATTGATCTTCCTGATTTGCTCAAAACTGATAAAATGAAGATGTTCCTCCTTTATATGCATAATACCTGTAGCCCCCAAGTCTTAAGAGGAGAACATAGTGATAACTTAAGACTTGTTCCAATAAGTGTTCCAACCTTGAAGAAATCCGGTTTGTTCATCTCAATCATATAAACTGAATACTCCATATATGTAGCCCCCAAGTGCCGGGTTGTCATGCTTGTAGCAACCTGGGACTTGTAATTGCTTATAAAAACTTCAATCAGTGTAACCCCCAAGGGCCGGGTCATTATGCAATAATGAGCAGGGACTTTGTAAGTATAATCATGTAGATTTTAGCAGTGATGTGTAGCCCCCAAGGGCCGGCTTAGTAAGATAATACTGAACCGGGACTTGATATGTACTTCAATGAAAATAACATCTTATAATGTAGCTTCCATCGTAGGGCTTGAACCCACGTCCACAAGGTTAAGAGCTTTGTGCTTTACCAACTGATCAATGGATCCTTCAATATTATGGACGAAAACTTGTGTACCTTGAATTGTTGATAGGAGCAATAGGTAGCCCCCAAGGGCTGGCTCATTATAATATGATCAGTCAGGTCTTTAATAAGACTAGTAAAAATGACTTTGCATTAGCCCCCAAGTGTCATGATGCATGCTTGCAGCGACATGAGACTTGCATGTAATCTCAATTTGAATAATGTAGCCCCCAAGTGCCGGGTTGTAAGCCTGCAGCGACTCGGGACTATTCCTTCCATTGTAGAATAAATCATATCCTTTGATAAAATAATAGCCATTGCGCTAAAGCGACTTTGAAAACTCAATAATATTGGTTATTAATAACCTTAAAAATCCAGCCATGTTGGCTATTCAAGATAATATAATCCAATGATTTATAAGCGCATGATTCCAATGGCGCAATCCAAATATATATACTAGCGACTTATAGTCCAAAGCCAGGCCGGTTTAACAAACCTGTCTCTGCATACAACAAGTTTAAAGTGTCCTGGCGGTTTACCACCGGACGGGTCATAATGCCCTACATATAACTCGGGTTTATAACCAAGGCTGCACTTAAGAATAATCAAATATGAAATATATCATACCTGTGACATTGAATCACATTGTTGGTTTTACCAACTTTTTGTAGTAAAGGTGATAACCCCATTCTTGAGTACTGATAACTCCTTCCATATTGTGCCAGTTTATGATAAAACCGTGCCGGGTTGTGATAAACACCTGTTTAACCATATATAATACTGGTGACTCATAGTCAAACTAGACCGGGTTGATAGTCTCCGGATTATAACTTGATCGTGTACTGACAACTTATAGTTGAAAGCCGAGCCGGGTTGATAAACACCGGTTTACTTCATAATAGGATGGTAACAGAAAATCAAACCGGGCAGATAGTCTCCGGATTAAGATTTGACCGTGTTCCGTCAATTTGTAATTGACAGTTTGGGCCGGTTTAAAACTTTGTCGGTTTAAAAACGCAACAAAAATAAAAGAAACAGTTATCAAGGAAAATATTGAAGCAAAGGCAATGATAAAACCATTTGCAAAAAAGAGGCTTATTTGAGCTGATCAGATGGCGTTACCATGGTCGGACACGACCAAGCTCTCGATAGGTGTAGCTATGGTTCAAGTCAGCCAGGTCCCCAAATGAAACCGTGGCATTTATGCCAATCAAGTGGCATGGCAATGGTTCGGGTTCGACCAAGCCCCCAAGTGATTCTGTGGCCTTAGGCCGATCAAGAGGGATGACTGGTTCAGACGTGACCAAGTCCCCAAGTGATCTGATGGCTCTCGCCTATCAAGAGGTATTGCATTGGTTCGGACACGACCAAGCCCCCAAGTGATATAACATGATGCTTTTGAAAAGCTAACTCAAGGGGTAAACCGGAGGCCGCTTTAGAACAACTCCGTGTAACCACACATGATGTAAAAGAATAGAGACCCCGCTTTATGAAGCAGACGCCCCCATGTGATCAATAATATGTCAGGCCAGTAAGGCGGGATAGCCATGTTTGAACCGCGCATCGTGGCAGCAGGTCCTCTTTGGCAATTTTTTAATTTTTTGCAAGAGATAAATCCTTCTTGAACCGGGATCTTGAACTGGATATTGAGAGCTTCAAAGCTTTGTGGGAGACATCTTTCCCTTGAACCGGATTTTAAACCGGAATCTTCATTTTTAGCCGGAAATTTTCTGACGGCCTTTAAACTCAAACTTGCGAGAAGTAAATTCCTTTTTGAACCGGACATTGTTAAACCGGATCTAAGCGCTTCAGAGCTTTGTGGGAGAATAGATTTCTCTTGAACCGGATTGTAAACCGGATATTTGAGAGCTTCAGTGAGACTGACTTCCCTTGAGCCGGATTTTAAACCGGAATCCTTTGTGATGACCCAGATCTTCTTCATTGAGCCGGGATTTTGTAACTGTCATATACTTTCTAAGCCGGAAATTTTCTGACAGCCTTTAAACTTTCATCAATATAACAGTAGCCTCCGAGACCGGGTTATCCTTCCCTCCATCGTCCTGGGGTTCTTAAATTTGCTGAAACTGGCAATATTCGCTGAGTCATGTCATCGTAGCCCCCGAGTCTCAAAGGTGACTCGAGGAGTTAGCTTGAGACTCTCCATATTTGACCGTGATATAAACCGGCATAACTTGTATATCATCGGCGTTGATAGCACGATGTGAATCCATAGAAGGTTGAGATGACTGCGGCGGTTTGCAAATGATCCCATATGAGCCGTATCAGCAACTCGGCCAATGGTTTCTTCCAACTGGCGATTTGAAGTTAATCAAAACTGTAGTGGCGGCGACTTGTGCGCCTGCCCATTGAACCATCCAGTGCAAACGGCGGTTTGATGATAATTTGTCTCCAATTTGAAAGAAAACCGAGCTACCCAAGCTGTGATTTGCTCATACCCAATAAACAGCTCATGCAGACAGGTGCGGCCCGGTACGTTGATGTAGACCAGGCCGCGAGAGACGGACGACAAAAGCGACCGCAACATCAGAGGCAGCTCGGATAGATGAATCGGCCGCGGCATCATAAACCAGTGCGGACGGGGAAGATCGGCACCGGTGTCGTAAACCGGCACGGACGGGCGAGTTAATCGTAGGCGTGGTCCCGGCAAGCTGATGTAAACCCACGGTATAGACCATGTTTACAATGAATAATTATCCTGTATATCAAAAAATACAGCACAAAGTAATTGTTCTTTTGACAAAAAACAATACGTTTCATAAATGGATTTAGATAGATGTCACCTGATACGTTAGGCCAGAATTTATCCGCCGCTGTGAAGCTAAAATCAACCACGGATAAGTCACCCGCAGGAGCAAACGGATGAACCGGCCGCGGCGTTGTAAGCCGGTGCGAACGGGCGAGTTGGCCATGGCGTGGTAAGCCGGTGCGGACGGACGAGTTGGCCCCGACGCTGATGAAGCGGGGGACGGCGACTTGCCCATGTAGCCGTCCAGCAGCATGGCACGGACCAACCCTAGTGCAATAATCTTAGCGCGCCCCTTTGCGACACCTTTGTAACAAATAATGGTTCTGCCCAAAAATAGCAAAGACCAGAGTAATTGTTCTTGGAGAAACATTATTTATGCAAATAAAATATGTAGGAAGGATAGCACCTCGTAATATTATGCAGTGCCGGTAGGCTGGCTTGTCGCGGGCACCACGAGGCACACAGTACGCCGTGCTCCCGTCAGTCTCCATGATTTGATTGATCTGACTCCGAATTACTGATCCGCCTTGCAGCAGCGCACTGCTCCTGGACCGCGGCGGCACCCACGGGTCGATGATAGTGGGGTCAACGGAAGCAGAGGCGACCCAGCATGCACCGGTTCAATGCACAGCAGCGGCGACAGTAGGACCCTGGCCGGCTTACAGCGAAGGTGAGACCGCTCACGACGAGGGCGATTTGACGCAGCGGACGGACTTTGATAGTGGTGTCTCTCTGAACAGTAGTGGTGGATATGCCTGGTACTCTCGAGCCGCTGCTGAGCTTGCTTCGTTTGTATACACAAGAAAAAAACGCGGCCGCTGAGGTGGCCAATCCGGCTCCCTTGACAGCTCTTGCTTTCTATATTTCTATCTTCCTCAATATGTGTGTGTGTTAGGCAATTGCACGAGAGAATAAAACGGATCCAGTAGTATCAACAATACTAATCTGATCTTCATTACGTACTAGTGGAAGTACTTTTAGAGTTGATTTATCCTCCACGCTCAAAATAGCAGGAGCAACAGTTGATTCCCTCGGGACTTGTAGCTTGAGATCTACGTGGAGCTGCAATATTCCGGTCGATTGGACTGCTTCTTGTATAGTAGCAATTGGACCCGGCCACTGATCCTGCAGCGGAAACTGCTAATAGCTTCGGTTGACTGCAGTAGTATTTTGGCTTCAGCGGAAAAAATCTCCTCTCGATCTCGGCGAGTTATGGTAGTTGCACTGATGCAACCCTAATTTCCTCTGGGTCTTAAATATTGAACACGCCGTTTTGACCAATTGACAGGTCTTGACGGATTGGTACTGCTGCCTTCGATTAGACCATAAATCGTACGTAGATATGATCTGCGGTGGAAAAACTCCTTCGCCTCAGGAACGTGATCCAAAATTTGATCTGGCGTCGGATCGTCGGATCACAAGCACATGCCATGCCGCGCCATGCAACCCTAACTTTTGATGTAAATCTTTTCCAAACCGTCTCTTCTTCATCGAAAAAATTGCGAACTTCTCGATCGATGAGAAAGATCCCTCCAAGAACTCAATATCACCGTGCGCAGGCCCCATGGTGGGCGCCAACTGTCGTGGAATTGTCACGGCAGATGTCCTTAGTGTCAGGACTTAGTCGCGAGGCCAACGCATCTATGTGGTAGCTTGAGAGGGATTGAGCGGGACGAGAGACACGATGTTTTACCCAGGTTCGGCCCCTCACGGTGGAGGTAAAAGCCTACATCCTGCTTCATTGATATTGATGATGATGATCACGGTTACAAGAGTGCTCTATCTCGAGAGCTATTGTCTAAACCTAACTTGTCCAACTTGTGGAACTTGTCCCTCTTCCCCCTTTTGGGGAGCCCTGCCCTCCTTATATATGTTGGAGGGGCGGGTTACATGTAGAGTCCTATTAGGATTAGGACTAGTCTATCTCTAATACAAACTGAATACAAGTCCAGGTCTTAACTCCTTGTAAGATAAATGTTCCTCATGCCTTTCCTCTTAAACCGGCCCACCATTATCATAAACCGGCATGTCGGGCCTTGGGCCTTGTCATCCATCTGGAACACGCGCCGGGTCACCAATGAGTCTTCAGGCTCGTGAACCGCCAGACGCGTAAACCGTCAGACATGTAAACCGCCAATCACGTAAACCGCCAATCCTCTGGCGGTTTACCAATGAAACGCCTAGTTCGGCCGGGTTATACTTTCGGCCGATTTACCCCGCGAGGTATATCCCCGACACTACTACTACTAGATTACAATTTTCTCCATTCTTACAGCGGAGGTGTGCAAGAGCAGTGAAAACACGCAGGCTCAGTGATTACATGGCCCACCTCACACTATATCACCGTGCGACACCTAACTCTTTACATAGTACTCCCTCCGTTCCTAAATATTACTAGATGAGTCCCCGCGTGTTGGCGCGGAACAGCGGTATATGTCTCTTCGCAAAATTATCGATTTCATAGAACAAAAAAAACTCTATAACCGCATGACAAATGTGGTAGCCAAACTAAATAAACTCCCATCATCATTTAGATCATCCCATGTAAGGAAAAAAGATCATCCAACTCCTGAACTCCTACTGCATAATGGGATTATATTTTTCTTTTTGACATGTTAATGGGACTTAAAAGCGCACTTACATGCATGCTACCGGTGCATGCTTGCATGCAGACATGTTGATGTGATTTAAAACCCACTCACATGCATGTGGCACGGTATTTCTGCATGCTTGCATGTGGCTTAGTGCGGAGCCTCTCAACGTCAAGATCAGATGACTATTATGGACTGATTTACTTCATCTAACGGCTACATCAATTTTTATGACGTGGCTCAAGGAGAGGATAGAGAATTCCTAGTAGTGGGGGCTAGCTATTACTAGTAGATATAAGTCTTTGTAGAGATTCCACTACATACGGAACAAAATGAATGAATCTACACTTAAAATGCATCTATATACATCCGCATGTGGTTGATGGTGAAATCTCTACAAAGACTTATATTTAGGAACGGAGGAAGTACTAGTATAGTACGTACTGTAATTTATCAGCAAGATAAATTTGTACAATGCTATGAAGCTTCCAGCTTCTGTTACATGTATCTTGCGTCCAAGGTTGCTCGTTGCAACATTTTATCAAATACAAAGGAGACTAACATGCATGCTATTGCATCTCAATGATTGATAGATCATAACAAATATGTACTCCCTCCGTTCCAAAATAAGTTTCTCAACTTTGTGCAAACTTTAGTACAAAGTTGTACTACTACTAAAGTTGACACTTATTTTGGTACAGAGGCAGCTAAAGAAAAAAACGATCCATGCAGTCCCTAGCCCTTGAACCGTGGACCCTGACCAGGCTTCAATTTGCTGGCAACGTTCGAGCTTCCTAATAAATGAAGTTTGCAACCTTTTGACCATCGGATCATTTTGTGCAGTTTCACAAAAATCGAGATGAGCATCCCTGTGGCAAAGAAATTGAACAAGCGTGATTAGAATAAGATTACGGGGACTAGTTGATGAGACATAAACTCATCACAAATACAGTATGTAGAAGCTAGTAGAGTTATGTGCGGGGCAAAGAAGTAGAGAAATATCCACAGGGAGTGATGTGGGCAGTTGGAGCAGTGGTGCAAGCCGGCTGTAAAGGGAGTTGTACCTGAGGGACGTAGCTCAACCTTGAGGAGGGCGGCGGGAGGCAGCAACTGCCCACGTCGCGGCAGTGAGCAAGGGACGAAGGCAACCTCACCGGCTTTGTGAGAGAGAACGGCGGGGACCCCTGATCGGGACGTGCCGACAGTGGGTTTTCACCGTCGGCGACGGCCACCGCATCTACACTAAGCATCCGCCCCTTCCCCAAGCGGACGTGATCCGCCGGGATGTTAGAGATGTGGCCATAGTCGTTTTGTGCGAGAGGGTGTGAAGAGAGCAACCCCAGCAAGCAACTGTGTAGGCTGGCCCGTCCTGACTATGTACTCCTTTTCTCTCCATATGAACCTATCATATTGCGTACGTGCCACAGAAGAAAAAAAAACTTTATTTATAAATGACGCGGCACCTACTACTCGTTCTCCTATAACCTTGCACTTGGCATCTCCAAAATATTGACCTTGCGATTGGCTCTTCGCCTCTTTGGGAAGTCGAGCAATAATGGTAGTGCAATATATATCGTTCTGGCTATATGAGACCGAATGAATTACTGCACGTCCACCACATGGGCGAGGGTCGAGGGGCGAGGGAGAGTGCTACATACGGAGCAAAATGAGTGAATCTACACTCTAAAATACGTCTATATACATCAGTGTTTGGAGTATGTACTAGTAGTTCATATTCAAATCTACTAAAGGACATATAAATTCCAAACAATATGATATAATCTCTATAACCAAGGTAGTAGGGACGAGGAGTAAACGTAGGGAGTAGTAAATTTTTCTCCTCGTCCTGCGAGCCACCGCGCACATGGGCGAGGGAGCGGGCGTAAGGCGTAGTAAGCAAGCTTCACCTCATCCTGCGAGCCACCGCGCCCGTGGGCGGGGGAGATGGCGTACTAAGCAAGCTTCTCCTCGTTCTACGAGTTGGCGGGACACATCAAAAGTACTCCAGTTTTTTAATTTAACATAACACGTCAAGTTGCAATTTGTTTGTTCGCCCGTGGTAGATGATCCTCCCTCCACCAAGTGGACAACCAGTACACGTGCCAAATTACCTCGTGGGATGCCTTTTTCGTACAGAAATGAGCTCCACCGTGTACCCGCGCGGGTGTGGTTGGGAAAGAGACGGGGGTACGTGCGTCGTGCATGCACCTCTTCTCTTCATGCACGTTCCCCACCTACGTGGGTGTGTGTGAGAGATACAAACCGCGTTCATGAGTGTTTTTTGTTTTGGGGTGGGGGGTTGATTTTGTGAATTATTTGTGGGAATATGTGTCGATGACATCTCAAACAAAATTTTGCATGCAATGTGTGTGAAATGGAGGCCTATCCATATCATACATAGAGGGTCGGGCAATCCACGAGAAGAGAGGGAGGGGTCATAGCTATTGATAGAGTCGAATAGAGGATCAAGTGGGTGGGTGCGAGATCGATGAAGAGAGCCATCGAAATTGTGTGTGTGTGTGTGTACAAGTCAAAGATATAGGGCGACTGGACTACCAGAACGTTAGAGGGCACATGTCAAGTTTGTGTGTGGCAAGGAGACATGACTAGAGCGCTCGATGTATCGGTGTGTGTGTGGGGGAGGGGTGTGGTGGGAGGGGTAGGCAGAGGCCTAACTATAGAGTTAGAACGACTCGTATATGTGTTGAGAAGGAGAGACCCAGCTATGTCTTGAGGGAGATCGGTCGACATTCATACATAACTGAAGGACGGGAAATATGATGGGAGAGAGATAGAGGAGAGAGAGAGAGGGAGGGAGAGGGAGGGAGAGGGGTAGAGTGCTGGATGGGTGATGGAGTTGCTTCTCGAAGATGGTGGGAGAGGCCTACTAGACAAACTGAGGGTGGAACTGCAATGTTATCAATAAGAGTGGGGATGTGTTTCTGTGTGTGCCTGTGCGTGATAGATCTGTCGGGACGCATCCATGGATGATGAAGGGGAACCATGTGTTTGGTAAGCAAACCGAACTAGATCGGTAGATCAATTGTTGTTTGTCGGAGGAAGGGAGAGACACAACTAATGAGATATATCGATTGACGTGTGGGTAAAAACGAGTTATAAGGACCTAGCTAGCTATATGTATAGCGAGAGATCGGTCGGTGTACGTCCATTTGTTAGAGGCTAATAAGGCCCAGCGAGATGGATAGACAGAGAGAATAGAGCTAGGAGGTGGTGCGAGAGGCCCAACTACTAGCTAGATAGGGGGAGGAGTGTGCGGTTGTGAGAGAGCGATGAAAAGAGGGGCGAGAGTTTACACGTGTGTCTGACCGTATGAGAGACACGAGGCAAGGACACATAAAGGAGGAGATTGAAGGTGTGTTTGTATGTTGTAGGCAGGCATCACTAGAGAGGTTTATCGATCGGTGTGTGTCGGAAAGGAGTTGTGGAGACTCTGGGAGAACGACCTAAAGAAAAAAATGAATGTGCCCGGTGGATAGAATGCCGAGGGAGGGGGAGGGCGAGGAGGGTGTGTGCATGCACGAGGGAAAGTTAGTAGTAGCTACAAAGGTTAGAGGATTGTGTGGGTGTAAGAGACTAACAAAGATCATAATTTGATATGAAAGCGGATTCATATATTTGAATAGGAGATCATAGTGTTTTAAACATTGCATGCATGAATATAGCGGTGATACATGTGCTGTGCACATGTTATACAATAATGTGATAATGCATGGTGTTTGCAACTCACAGCTAAATGCCGAACAATCTAAACCATACTATACATCAAACAATCTCACATTTTATTTGAATTTCTGATAATGTGTGGCGTTTGCAGCTTACAACTAAATATTGAACAATCTAAACAATACTATATATCGAACATTCTCACATTTTATTTGAATTTGTGGTATTGTGTGGTGTTTGCAACTCACATCTAAATACTTGTAGGCGTATGGGGCGGGGCACCATACATAATGTGATAAACACATTATACATATGAGACATGGTTTAGATTATGAAGATCTAGCTAGAGCTAGAAATGTAATGTGATTTGAAATCAAAATAAAGTGGATTCAAAAAATCTAGTTCGAGTTCATATAGTACACATAGTTCATATGTAACTCGAGACTAATCATGTGGTGTGCTGTGAAGATAATACACAAACGATGGTTTAACTTGACAATAATGATGATTGTAGATCTTATTAAAACATAGAAACGAATTCAAATGCTTTGACTTCACAACAATCATTACTGTAGATCTTATTCAAATAGAGAAACAAATTCAAATTTAGTTCATATTGAAGCGGTAGTATATATGTTTGGAATGCACTAAAACGTTCATTTGAGTAGTAGGTTGCATGCATTATACACGTAGCGAAATATTTTAATTGAACATAACATGAATTCAAAGTTTTGAATGACATTTGTAAGGCGCATTGATTTGGTACAGTACATGTTAGGCTTGTCCAGAAATTTCAACCCGCGCCTTGTTAGCCCGAAATATTTAAGATATATCTTTGTCTCGTTGTGCTCCGACAACTCCCTCCATCTCAAACCGTGCCTTGCTATTCCGAAATTACAACACGCGCGAAAACTCCCACCTCCTGTGAAATCCCGACACGTTAAATTCCCGTGGTACCCCTGAACCGAAAGAACCGCCTCAAATCGGTGGGGGTACTTTCGTAACTTACCCCACATTTCAGACAAGCGCGTCTCTAAGCCATGGTTCCCCACTGCCATCCCATCCGCCCACCCATTCGTACACCGAGGCCGCGAAAACCCGCGACGAAACCCCACACCCTGCTCCGTCCGCCACCCAGCCGGAGCCTCTTCCCGACGACGTTGTCCACAGCAACACCTCGACGTCCCTCATCCACCGTACTGGATGAGGATCCATCGTCAATCTCATCGTCTCGCCGGTTCAACCACACCATCCTCCACCTCCAAGGAGCTGCCCCGATGTTCCCCTCGTCTTTCGCGCCACCTCCATTACCACACCGCCGTCTTCACCTGCACCACCGGAAGAGCATCATCATCGCCGTTTCCTCGGATGAAGCTGCGGCCTAATCGGCGCCACCAAAGAGGTTGTACACTAATCGCCGCATTTTCTTCTTGATTCGATCTCACGGTGCTGCCGGTGCTCGGTCCCGAGCCGACACGGCGCGGCTCCATCCATGGCGGCATCGCCGGCCACTTCCTCCACGGCGTCGCTCCCTCGGCAGCGACGTCCACATCAGTAGGACATGCTGCTGCTTTAGCTCTCGCTCGCGCTGCTGCTCTACTCTTGCTCTCGGTCCCCTGCCTGGTCTGCTCTTGCTATTGCTCTTGCTTGCGCTGCTGCTCTCGCTCTTGCTCTTGCTTGCGATGCTGCTCCGATTTAGCTACACTTCACTCCAATGCCGCCGAGGTGAAGGAAGAACCAGCCGCTGCGGGGAGGGGGGCTCGTCGGAGAGGTACCCCACTATCTATCTTAGGGTTCAGGATGGGGGCGGTGGTCGCCGGCGGTGGCGGGGCATTGGCGGGGCGGTGGTGTGGGGATCGCCGAAGAAAAAGCTCGGCACGGGGGGGGGGGCTAGGGGGATGGTCGGGGCGGCGGCAGACCGGCGGTGGGGACTATTTTCGGGGCGGGCGGGGCGGCGCACCGCCGGCCGCGGGGAGCTGCTGTTTGGCCGGCTCAGGGGGTGGAGGTTGAAGATGAACCACAGGCCCTTGATTTCATATCCAACGGCTGCAAAATCGACTGACCAAAGATGAAAAAGTCAGTCGACCGACGTGTAGCCTCACCTTGCTAGTGCGTCCAGTTTCGATAGCAAAATTCAGTTTCGACAACAAAATTCAGTTTCGATAGTTAAGTTCAGTTTCGACAGTTAAGTTCAGTTTCAACAGTTAAATTCAGTTTCGACAGTTAAGTTCAGAGATGAGCGGCTGATGTATTTTACATCTAGCACTTTGTGGTTATGTATTTTACGTCATGTATTGGAGATGCTATTAGAATTCCACTCAAGATAACGTTGTTCGTTGTCTCTCTTGTCCTGCTTCAGCCTCGGCGTCGTACAACTCACTGAAGCTGCTCCAACGACGAAACCCTCCATCACAGTGGAGCAGTACCTCGGGCTCCATCTCCAGACGCCTAAGATCTTCTTCCCCTCCTCCGACAGCCAAGTCAGCCGGAGCATCCTCACCGGCCAACCCAATCACGCTGAGATCGACATGGCTTCGCCAAAGAGGTTGTACACTTGTTGCATCTCTTTTTTTTACTCTACATGTTATATATATTGTCCACTGAGCACACGGATTTGTTCCTTTAGTGTCTCCTTGAAAGAAAAAACGTAGGAATTTTAATTTTCACTTGTCCTCCTTTTCAAATTCCTATTCATGAAGCACAAGACTAAGAGATAGTAGCATAATAGCATTATAACCGTACATTTTCTTGTGGTTTGACTTAATCTCACCATGCTTCTTTGCATCCTATGATCTTCCAATTGTTGTGAATCAAACACCCAGATTGGCAGAAATCCTGTGTTTTTAAATTCTCTGTTTTGCACGTGCATTCCTATCCTATTCCTGTCTATTTCCTATCCCTGCATTGTTGTAATCCTCCAATTCAAACGAGCCCTTACAGAATTACTTCTCTTATAGATAGTTGTCAAAGAAAACCTTGTGTGGTTTGTCCTGCTCCTGCTGCGCCGTCGTCCACCCCAGCTCAGCTGCTCCAACGACAGAAAGGTCCAGCACAGCAGGGATCCGGCCTCCAGACTGTCTTTCGCCACCTCAGATCTTCTTCCCCGCCGCTGGCAGCCATGAAAACTGCACTACCATCATCAACCGAGCAGATGACCTCGAGGACTATACGGGTCCGCAAGAGAGGTCGCACTCTTTTGTGTCTACTTACGTTATGCATCGCTTAATATTACATGCTACTTTATCGTCATGTTCACTGATTAGACTCTGAGTCAGCTCCAAACTAATGGTCAAACTTGAGTTTTTAAATGGTTGTGGGGTACATATCGGGGCCGCTATCAATAGTATCTATCTACTATCTGGTTAATCTCCGGTGTCTACTATGAGTTTCATGTTGGGTGGGAAACAAACAGTAAAGAAGCCATTATCTGTATTTTTTAACTGAAGCCATTATCTGCTTGGTATTATTGGTTTTGGGTCTATCCATAGGTTGCTACCATCACTCTGGATTTCTGCATGCACTCCTTACATAATCTCACTATGTTTTATTCCTATGCATGACAGTTATTGTAAACAATGGAACTAAACATGTAGAGCAAAAGAGATGAGCCTTGTGTGGCAATAAAATTTCATGCAGACGTCGCTCCATGGTAGGCGCAAAGGCAGCACCCCTCCATGCATTTCGGATTGTAATCGAGAGGAAGATATCTATTCTAAGGGGGATTCAGAAGGAGAAGACAACTCGTATTTACCCCCTGAGGTCTTCGCTCTAACTTGGCATGCTGATGTTGGTTATATCATGCATATGGTGTCTTGCATTGCTTACTTTATACATCAAATATGTCATCTGCTTAGTTTAGACATCCTTTGTGCGAATGCCATCTGTTTAGTTTATTCATCATTTATGTGAATTATGCAACGCAATCTTGTTTAGCCAGGCATCATATATGTGAATTTTGCAATGCCATCCTGCTTAGCCAGTCATCTTATATGCTCTAACTTGGCAGGGTTATGTTGCTCATATCGTGCATATGGTGTCTCGCATTGCTATGTCATTTGATTAGTTTAGACATGCTTTGTGTGAATGCCACCTGTTCAGTGTCTAATTATCATATATGTGAATTATGCATTGCCATCTTGTTGCAAGACATTATATATGTGAATTATGCAATGCCATGCTATTTAGCCAATCATCATGTATGTGAATTATATCATGCTATCATTGTTTTGTATTACATGTTCCATTTGGCGACAACGTTTGTATATTCAACTACTCTTCCTGTGCATCAGCCATTTGAAGCGGTGATGGAAGTATCTGGAATGAAAACAAGGTATTCAGAGCAGACAATGCTACCTGCTGAAGCAGACATCTTGCTGGTTACAGAGAGCTCCTCAGAGGAGGATTCAAAGACTGATGACCAGTCCTATTTTCCCCATGAGGTCTATGCTCAAACTTGGTAGGGTTATATTACCCATGTCATGCATGTTGTCTTGCATTGCTTAGTTTTACATCATATATGGATTGCCATCTGCTTGCTTGCTTACTATATAAATCATATATTTGAATTATATCATGCCATCATGTTTACATAGTACATACACATCATCTATCTGAATTATGGCATGGCAACCCATTTAATAAAGACATCATATAGTTATATCATGTCATCCTGTTTAGTGTTTACAGTCATCATATTTTGAATTATGGCATTCTATCCGTGAATGTATGTGAATTATGGCATGCCAACCTATTTAATAAACACATTATATAGTTATGTCATGTCATCTTGTTTACATAGTCTCATATTTTGAACTATGTCTTTCCATCTTTTTTAGTTAGCCATCATAATGTGAAATTGTGTCATGCTATCATGTTTAGTTAGCCATCATATATGTGAAATTGTGTCATGCTATCCTGTTTGGTTAGACAACATAAATATGAATTATTTCATGCCCTCTTTTATTCCCCACTATCCATTGCACTTGTCTATCATACAATGTCTATACTTTCAATTAATTTTCTTGTTTATCAGCCATTTGAATTGGAGAGCGTGATGGCAGTATCTAAGGGAGTAACAACATGGTCTTCAGAAAAGATAGTGCTACCAGTTGATCCAGATAGAACCACGGTTGTACTTTCCCAAGGACCAGATCCACCACACATAACCAAGACTCTCGCAGATTGTACCCCTACCCAGTTGGACAGAGAACTAGCTACACCCCTTCTAACCCCAACCCCGGCAGATAGTAACCCAGTTCTAGTTGACACAGCACCGTCTCCACCACAGAGCACCCAAACACGAGCAGTTAGTAAGGGAACTACAGTGCCCAAAGCACAAGGACCACCACTCCGAATCCCAACTCAACGCTTAAAGGAGAAGAAGATTTGTTCTCAGGTCAGGTTCTGTAGCTATGGTTCATACTCCTTTGCTCTTGCATGACTGTATTTACTCATACCAACTATTTTCAAATTTGAAGGATGGAATTGAAACTCCAATGGCGCAACAGGTATATTTTAAACCTGTTTCTTTAACTGGTTTGCTGTTGTAACCTGCTCTATGTTGATTTTAGTTTCAATTGAATAAACAGTTATGTTCTCATGTCATGCACATTACAAGTGTTGTTATTGCTCTATAGTTACCCATACTTATATTCTGTCTATTCTGCTTTGTCTTGAACAAATATTATTTGAACTGTGTCTCTATCTTGATTTGGCAACAAAAACTAGAATGGTATAGACCATAAAGTGACCATGGTACATAGATATATGTTTGTTTCATGTTGTTATCCTGTCCACTTTACTACTGAACTCATTTACCAAAATGAGTTTCATATACAACATGGTAAACATGTGATGTGTCTGCTTGTTTCTCTTTTAGAATGCGGACAAAATATTGGAGAACAGTACCGCATTATCCAATGGTAAAGGAAGTAATGCAGATAAGGTTCAAGATAGTGAGACATCCCTGTTGGTCTCCAAGAAAGCTGATAAAAACTATCTTGACGACGGTGAGGGAACCCAAAAGTCATGTCTTGATGTAGTGTTCGAGTTACTGGCCACTACTACTGGCACAAGCTCTTCGAACTCGCTGCATGAATCAGTTCGTATTCTTGAGTCTCAACTTCAAGTTGAAAGACATCAATCAGATGTGCTGCGACAGGAAGCTGAAGGACTGAGGAAGTCCCTCAGAATTCAGATGCATATTTTCTGGTGCAACAGCAAGCGCTGGAGGATTTAAGCGCCAAACAAGAGAAAGTTAATAAGCTTGCTAAGCATCTTGCCAGCATTATGGGTACCCAGGATATTGTTTCTTGAGATCTTCTGAAGTGGTTTCAGTTCTGGATTTGTTTTGTTGCGGCGTTTATTTGCGCTGGTTGCCAACTTTGACAACCAGTGTATATGATATGCTGCTTTGTTCCCTATATTTGCACTGGTGGCAAACTTTGATGCCCAGTGGATGTAATATGTGTAATAGCCGTGATAGCCTAGTGTTAGTTGCTTGCTTATTTATTTCCTTGTTGTCTTGTTTATTTGTTTGCTTGTAGTCATTGCAGTTCTTTTTCCGCGGTTAGCTAGTGGCTGCAATAACCTATCTTTTAAAACTAGGCCACAATAACCATGGGCTAATATTTACTGTAGTGACACTGGGCCTCCTACTGGTCGTAGAAACAGTGGGCCTTCTACGGGCCATAGAAATAATGGGCCTTCTACGGGCCGTAGAAACAATGGGCCTTCTGTGGGCCATATTATCAATGGGCCTTATATAGGCCGTATAATCGATTGGCCAAACATGGGCCAAACAGACCGCATTATGACCGTAAACAGGCTAGAGTTGGAATCGTTCGTTCATGGGCCGACCATAACGGGCCATCATTAATAGGCCGTATGTGATGACGCTATGAAATCGGCCCAACGTATTAACGGACCACAAATGGGCTGACTGTAACCATGGGCTGAATTTGGCCCACAAGCAGAAAAAGACAGTAATGGGCCGTAAGTAAACGAATGCTGGAAATGAGCCCAAGAATAAATGGGCTCTAAGAAGGCCGAAAGATAACATGGGCTGGAAACGGCCCAACGGAATAACAGGCCGTTAATGGGTATAAAGTGATACACTGTTCATTACGGGCCAGTTTCACCACGCGCCGTTAATGGGTGTAAAGTGATACACTGTTCATTACGGCCCAGTTTCACCACGGGTCGTTAGTAGGCCAAGAGTTACATAGGGCCTCATATGGGCCGAAAGACGTCATGGGCCATACATGGGCCAGAAGTGAAAACGGGCTGGAATCATATTGGATGGCCCAGATGACGCTACTGGGCCTAATTCGGATAGGGTGTAACGTTCCTTGGGTTAGCGGGCTGTAAATGGGCTATATTCGAATATGCCGTTAACAGGCTTTCCATGGGCCGGCCCGCCAGCTTTTAACCAAGTCAAACGGGCCGGCCTTTTCACAGGAATGGGCCACTGTTGGGCCGTGCCACGTGTCGACGTATCATAGGCACCTTCCGTCCAATGAGTGGTTGACATCTGTCCCAACGATGAGCCGACACGTGTTTCCTCCAGCCAATGATGACTTTACACGTGGAAAATCCCCATTGGTCGGGGTTGTTAACGGGTTATCGGATCCAAAACCCGACCCGATAGCTTAACGGTGTTCCGTTACGGTGGATGCCATGTGTCGGTCACCCTTGACGAAAGCACTTCTATGATGCGCGATTTATCGTCATGGAAGTGGACACTTCCGTGATGATAATTTTGGTAATGTCATGGAACACTTCTACGACAGCACAGGTATGACTATCTTGATTCTGTCATAAATTTGTCATGAATGTACATGCATGACAAAAAAAGCGACCTACTGTGACAAACACATCACGGAAGTGTATTTTTTTTGTAGTGATACTCAACATAACCAAGAGGGATGCTGGCGTTATTGACATTTCGTCACGTCAGACTAATGCACGTACCTGGAAATTCAGGGCTTATTATCGAGGGCATTACTCAGCCCAGTATACATTGTAAAGACCGGATACCTTAGGGAGTGTTCGGCGTCGTGAGTTTGGCCTTATATGCATCAGCTCTGAATCATGTCTTTGGTCAATAGTTGGGTTTGCCCGGCTCCCATGTTTTGCTACCTTACGTTTCGCTCTATCGGCTAAGGTGGCACCGGGAGAACTACTGCGATTGTGCCCTAGTTCATCTGGATGAGCACCTCACTAGAGAAAGCCGAAAACTGACTGTCATGATAAAGCGCGAGACTGGTCAACCACTCAAGGACTCAGCGGAATCTTCGTGATTCCTCCGCATTAATGAAGGACCGGTTTCCTGGTCATGTATGTACGTGCACCGTACTCGGATAAGCACGGAAGTACCAGGGGCTATATAGTATCCCCACTGTCAAACTCCTATGGCTAAGTGAAAGTGTTAAAGCAATATAGTCTGATTGCCTTGTTCGCCGTGCTATCACCTCCTTAATGGACCAAGACGTTGGATCAAGTGTGAATACGCACTTCTCTAAACACCCCCGCATTATATGCGTGGGGGCTGAAGCTGACGACTGCAAACTTTCAGGTTATATACATACATAAACGGCCGCACAGGAGGCATCATAATACTTTCAGGCAAAAGTATAAACACAGCCTTTATAATCCAAATAGCATTGTTTTTACAATTGAGACACATGTCACTCGAGCACCCTTCGAGCACTAAGCCTCTATTAAACGAGCGGCTTCTAGAACTTCTACAAAATAGTGCTCGGCCGAGCCCTGCTCTACGGCCGGACCCCGGGTTGCAATAGCGATGGCATCCATCTCTGCCCAGTATGTCTTAACACGGGCAAGAGCCATCGCACACCCTCTATGCACACCGACCTCTTTACAGCGTCGATATGCGGCACAGCACCAAGGAATCGTTGCACTAAACCAAAATAACTATTCAGCCTTGGTCCTTTCGGCCAAAGATGATCCACGACAGACCTCATGGCAAGTCCGGACAACCTATGGAGCTCAGCCCACTCGGCCATTTGCTCATTTAACAGCAGCGGACGCATTGGAGCACTGAACTGCGACCAGAACAGCTTTTCCACTTCGTGATCTTTTTGATCTTTGAAAAACTTAGTCGCATCAGCAGCACTCATTGCAGGTCCGAATACGCATCTGCAGCACTCCATAATTGATCCAAAGGGGCATACTTCGGATCTCCGAACTTTGTCCGCAACAAAAAGGGCTTCCCAGCCATGATATCTCCGGCTTGACGAAGCTCCTCCTTCGTTGCTCTGATTTTAGAGCGGGTCTCCTTGGCTGCTACCATGGCTTTCTCCAGGTCCGCCGCTTTCGCTTGGATTTCCTTTTCAAGAAGCTCATACCGGTCGGCGGCATCCTTCAGCTCAACGGCCATTTTGGCTATTTTATCTTCGCTCTGGCGATAAGCAGCCCGTTCGGCTCTTAACTCTTCGGCCGCCTTTAGGGCGGCCGCATCACTCCTCCTGGCTTGTTCCTTGGCTCGGGCAAGTTCCGCCCGAAGGGTCTCCACGGCGGCAACTCCATCTGCAGTCACAGCATAATATAGATACTAGCATCATGCTCCTCTTAATATTTGTTAACCACCCGAAAATACATACCATGTGCCTCGTCAAGCCGCTTGTTCACAAGCGCAATATCAGCATCTGCCGGGTCAAGTTGCCGGCTAAGTCCGGCAAACTCAACAGTCCGGCCAGCCATCGGACCATCAGTCGCCTGCACATGAAAGCAGCACGATCATTACCTAGGACTACGATCCTCTGTTTGCCGCCTCTGGACAGCAACTAGAGTCTCAGGGGCTACTATCTGTATAGAGCACACCTAGCGTGTGCGGTACCGTCACAAAATTTATATATTACTTTGCGTACCTCAAAGCCTCTTAGCAGACTCACAAAAGCTTCATGCAACCCGCTCTTGGCAGATGAAATCCTCTCAACCACCATACCCATTAAAGTATGATGTGCCTCTGAGATAGTCGCTTGCTCCAAAAGACTCATCAGTGCGTCCGGTTGCGCACCAGACAGTCTCGGACTCTTTCTATTGCTCTCCTTAGGAGACGGATGCTACGGACTTCGGGTGGCCGAAGGGTTACCTTCTGTCCTTGGCGGATCAGGAGAAATCCTCCGTGATGACCCCTTAGGGTCGTCCGCCCCAGGAGGCGGGGAGGCAGGGGGAGGCGTTTCGCTCTCCATCATCTCTGGAAGAAGATCCCCCAAAGAAGAACTCTATTGAGAATGGCTACGAGCCGGACTGCAAGATATATGTCTCGGTTATTGTCCTCGGAGATAAAGCAGGATATATTTACCAAAAGTACTCTTGATTCACTTACATCTCGGTGGAGGGTTGGCCCCCTTGCGGGCACTGTGCGGTAAGGACACCCTCCAGGGTAGGGCTCCCTGGCGAAGGTTTCTTCCCTCATTTGGAAACTTTCGTTTCCAAGTCGTCAGAGGCAGTCCTTTTCCTTCCTTGGGGAGAGGGGATTCTAGATTCTTCTCCCCGATCATCCTCCTTCACGGAGATACCAATTCCCCCGGTTTGGATGAGTAATGCATGAGGCCCGCTTTCGGCTTCTTTATTCCTCCCTTTATCTTCCCCTGATGGCACTTGATAAAGTGCGTGCTCAAGCATCCTGGCTAGTACAGGATCCGGTGAGCCTTCGGGAAGGGGGGCCGAACACCTGATCATCTTCGCCTTTCTTATCCAGTCCTGGCCAAGAGAAATTTTTTCAGAATGATGTTATGACAAATGAAAATACGACGTGTTCGGCCGCAGAATTACTTACATGGGTATCTGGACGATTGCAGTTTAGACCCGCATCCTCGGCGGTATCCGGACACTTTATTCGTGATCCGAAGAACAATCCATACATCCCTTCGAGCGTCATGCCGAAGAATTGCTGAATAGTTTGCGGTCCTTCCAGGTTGAACTCCCACATACAGAGAGATCGATGTTGGCATGGCAGGACCCGACAAACTAGCATAACTTGCATCACCTTGACGAGACCGACATCTCTCTTGAGGAGATCTCGGATGTGACTTTGCAATGTCGGCACGTCATTAACTGGCCCCCCGGTCTAGCCCCTTGTTGACCCATGATGCCAGTTGTAGCAGGGGGCCTGAATGGAAGGCGGAGGCAGCAACCCACTTAGTACTTCGGGGAGCTGTGATGTAAAACCACTTCTGCTGCCATAAGTTGGACACCTCCAGGAAGGAACCCTTTGGCCATGGAGCATTGGTGCCTTTGCTTATTATGGCACCTCTGCATTCGGTGTGTCGCCCATCGATCATCTTTGGCTTCACATAGAAGGTCTTGAGCCATAAGCCGAAGTGTGGGGTGATGCGGAGGAAGGCCTCACACACGATGATAAACGACGAGATGTGAAGGATGGAATCTGGGGCTAGATCATGGAAATTGAGCCCGTAATAGAACATAAGCCCTCTAACAAAGGGATCAAGACTAAAGCCTAGCCCTCGGAGGAAGTGGGAAACAAATACGACACTCTCGTTGGGTTTGGGAGTGGGGATGACCTGCCCTTGAGCAGGAAGCATGTGCAAGATTTCGGCGGTCAGATACCTAGCTTCCCTTAGCTTCTTGATGTCCCCCTCTGTGACAGAGGAGGCCATCCAACGGCCTTGAAGGTTGGATCCGGACATGGTTGAAGGTCCGAAACGCTTAGCCTGAGCCTTGGGTGTTGGAACTCGAGGTGGGGGAGGAGAAGGATCGAGCGCGAGAAGAAAAGAACAAGCCTTGGCCCCTTTATAAAGAGGATGAATATCAAGCGTCCTCCGTGTGGCCGTTCGGAACTTGCCTAAAATCGAGGAGTCATACCAGCAGGCGCGGTTGGGTTACCCACACCGGTATTGATGAGAATCCCGTGATAAGGGGACACGATCTATGCTTCGACAAGACGTGCCAAGAAAACCGTCTCGCAATATGTGTAGTAGCTGGCTGAGAAAAACGGTTCGAATAATGACCGGGCTATGGCGTGATGCTACGCTATGAAAGTTGTCAGCAGATTAGATTTGTGGAAATATTATACTCTCTACGGTGGTATGTGGAATTTGTTTTGCAGAGCCGGACACTATCCTTGTGTTCGAAATCTTCTATGGAGTATTCGGAGGAAGAACCCTTGCAATGTCGAAGACAATCTGCGCGCCGGACTCATTGTCATTGAAGCCTGGTTCAGGGGCTACTGAGGGAGTCCTGGATTAGGGGGTCCTCGGACTGCCGGACTATATACTTCGGTCGGACTATTGGACTATGAAGATACAAGATTGAAGACTTCGTCCCATGTCCGAATGGGACTCTCCTTTGCGTGGAAGGCAAGCTTGGCAATTCGGATATGTAGATCTCCTCCCTTGTAACCAACTCTGTGTAACCCTAGCCCCCTCTGGTGTCTATATAAACTGGAGGGTTTAGTGCGTAGGACAACAACAATCAGAATCATAGGCTAGCTTCTAGGGTTTAGCATCTATGATCTCGTGGTAGATCAACTCTTGTAATACTCATATCATCAAGATCAATCAAGCAGGAAGTAGGGTATTACCTCCATCGAGAGGGCCCGAACCTGGGTAAACATTGTGTCCCCCGCCTCCTATTACCATCCGCCTTAGACGCACAGTTTGGGACCCCCTACCCGAGATCCGCCGGTTTTGACACCGACAGGATGGTCTAGTATCAACTTTGTGTTTGCGGACGAAGCTGCATCAGGATGTGGGGGCTGGATGACAAAAGTATGATTGTTTTTGCTAGCATGTATCGTCACACGCACACTTTCTTGCTGTGTGGCAGGGTTACCCTGTCGCTGCACATTAGTAGCACTTTATTGTTGTGTGGCGGGGTTCTCCTGTCGCTGCACATTAGTGGCACTTGTTTGCTGTGTGGCTGGGTTCTCCGGATGTCTTGCATCGGGGGCGTTTTGGTGCTGTGTGACGGAGTTGTCTTCATTCACCTGCCCCACAGGTATCAACCAGGGATCCGGCTGTCCTTGAAACGATCCTTTTGCTTCTTCCTTTTACTTTCTTGCTTTTTTAAGTTGATTTTTCTTCAGGGTTTCAAGCTCCTCCTTGAAATTATACAGATGTTTTCTTGCCAATCGGGTCCCGTCATCTATTAGGCTAGCGTCTTTGGCTGATGCCTTAAATTCTTTAAGAATTGACGTGTATCGCATGACGCTTTTCCCCTCCTCTGGCATCGACTTCTTAACTGTCGGCTGTTCGAAATCAGGTTGAATAAGATCCTCCTCTGGATCCCAGGTCCACCTCTTTAGGATGTACTTTTCAGGTATCTCGTATACCCCAATTTGGTCCATAACTCGTAGTACGTGCGCGCACAGTAGCCCGTCACGATCAAACTTGCAGCAAGTACGCGAGTATGTCTCTTCATCCATGTTTGCTTGCACATGGTAGTCCCTGTCTCCATATCTTGGTATTATCCCCCGCACTGAGCTGACCTTGAAAGTACCATCATACAATGCGTCACATTTGTAGGTTGATTTCATCTTCATCTCCACCTGGAACTTGTAAAACAAGTTATGTGTGTACAACCCCCGCACCTGCATCTCCAGCGGGTTCATCGAGTACATTTCGGTTTCTTTGTACACTGTTTCCAACTGCTCTTTTGACATGCTAGCCATCACCTTATCCTGTATCGCAGTGTACTGTTGTGCGAATTCGACCAGTGAGTTGTTTGGGTTGACATACTTCTTGAGCACAGAGTTAAAACCCTCACTTCTTGTCATGGTCTACAAGAAAGGGAAAAATCGTGCATATAGTATACCGGGATCAAACACTTCATGTTCTCCCACAGCCATTGGAAATGCTCGTTGTCAGTCTGGCCATACGCTTCCATCATCACCCACCACTTGTGCTCAAACTCCTCAACTGCATTCATAACATAAACATGGTAACATCAAGTATTGAAGGATGGTAACATTGGTTCAAACATATTTGGTAACTAGGAACACCACTGATGTTGCTAATTCTATCACACACACCTTGTTACTTTAGTTCAAGCATCATGGTAAGTACTTTGCACACAGGATGATTTTTTCCCACAGCGAATACCACTCTGTGTGTGTAGTACAAGCAACATTTTTAACTAGCAACAAAAAAGATACGCATATCAATCAGAACTAGCTGGCGATTGAAAAGTTTTGTTGTAACTAGTGGGGTGAACAACTGAAATGTGTCCATCAAACATGAACATGATAGGGGTAGTACAAAAAATAATTAATGTAGGTAATTTTGTTATAATCCTCTGGTAACTTGTCACCTTATTAGATGGTAACTGTTGATATCATGCATCTAAACCCATTTCTCTGTGTTTTAAGTTAGTGAGGGTGGGAAGTAAAATACCAGTCAGGCTGTTGTCAACACAATCCTTGAATGCATTGTTCAGTGGCTCATCGTCAGCCATCAGCTTCCCAAGCTTCTCTTGTGCTTTTTTCATTATATGCCAGCGGCAATTCCTGTGTACTATCCCGGTGAATACCTCATCAATAGCACTCCTCATTGCAAAATCTTGATCTGTTACTATGTTCTTTGGCGCAATTCCACCCATTGCATGCAAGAATGCATTAAACAGCCACACAAAGTTACCAGATAGTTTGTTCCGAACAAACCCACAACCAAACTGGATTGACTGCCCATGGTTATTAATACCAATGAAGGGCGCACAGGGCATTTTGTACATGTTTGTCATGTATGTTCTGTCGAATGAGATGACATCATTGTATCTAGCATATGCCCTGCGCGACGCACCATCTATCCAGAATAAATTTTCCACTCTGTCCTCATCATCAAGCTTTATTCTCCAATAGAAATCTGGATCTTGTGCCTTCGTATCTTGGAAGTACGAGATTGTGCTCCCCACATCAGCATGGCGGTACTCCATCCGGAATTTACCTCGCTGGTTTGCGATGTCCTTTGTTGTGTATGGTACATCTTTAGGATTCTCGTACAACCATGACATTAGTTGCATCTGTCTTGTTGTCTCTATGTTGCATCCGTGCAATATCTTCAAGAAGTCCTACTCATCTTTTGGAATGTTCCTATTGTTGGGGAACGTAGTAATTTCAAAAAAAATCCTACGCACACACAGGATCATGGTGATGCATAGCAACGAGAGGGGAGAGTGTCGTCCACGTACCCTCGTAGACCTTTAAGCGGAATCGTTATGACAACGCGGTTGATGTAGTCGTACGTCTTCACGATCGACCGATCCTCAGTACCAAACGTACGGCACCTCCGCGTTCAGCACACGTTCAGCTCGGTGACGTCCCGCGAACTCACAATCCAGTAGAGCTCGGGGAAGAGTTGCGTCAGCATGACGGCGTGGTGACGATGTTGATGAAGCTACCGCAGCAGGGCTTCGCCTAAACACCGCTACAGTATGACCGAGGTGGATTATGGTGAAGGGGGCACCGCACATGGCTGGGAGAAATCTTTGTGATCAACTTGTGTGTCTAGAGGTGCCCCTGCCCCTGTATATAAAGGAGCAAGGGGGAGGCCGGCCGGCCCTTGTTGGCGCGCCTAGGACGAGGAATCCTCCTCCTGGTAGGAGTAGGATTCCTCCCTTTCCTACTCCTACTAGGAGGGGGAAAGGCAGGGAGAGAAAGAGAAGGAAAAAGGGGGCGCCCCCCCCTTATCCTAGTCCAATTCGGACAAGGGGAAGGGGGCGCTGCCTACCCTAGGCCGGCCCCTCTCTCTTTCCCCTATGGCCCAACAAGGCCCATTAGTCCCCGGGGGGTTCCGGTAACCACTCCGGTACTCCGGTAAAATCCTGATTTCACCCAGAACTATTCCGATGTCCAAATGTAGGCTTCCAATATATCAATCTTTACGTCTCGACCATTTCGAGACTCCTCGTCATGTCCGTGTTCAAATCCGGGACTCCGAACTACCTTCGGTACATCAAAACATATAAACTCATAAAACCGATCATCACAGAACTTTAAGCATGCGGACCCTACGGGTTCGAGAACTATGTAGACATGACCGAGACACGTCTCCGGTCAATAACCAATAGCGGAACCTGGATGTTCATATTGGTTCCTACATATTCTACGCAGATCTTTATCGGCCAAACTGCACAACACTATACTGAAGGAAATATGCCCTAGAGGCAATAATAAAGTTATTATTTATTTCCTTATTTCATGATAAATGTTTATTATTCATGCTAGAATTGTATTAACCGGAAACATAATACATGTGTGAATACATAGACAAACAGAGTGTCACTAGTATGCCTCTACTTGACTAGCTCGTTAATCAAAGATGGTTATGTTTCCTAACCATAGACAAAGAGTTGTTATTTGATTAATGGGATCACATCATTAGGAGAATGATGTGATTGACATGACCCATTCCATTAGCTTAGCACCCGATCCGTTAGTATGTTGCTATTGCTTTCTTCATGACTTATACATGTTCCTATGACTATGAGATTATGCAACTCCCGTTTGCCGGAGGAACACTTTGGGTGCTACCAAAC
The DNA here is from genome assembly GCF_003073215.2 of Triticum urartu. Lineage (NCBI taxonomy): Eukaryota > Viridiplantae > Streptophyta > Magnoliopsida > Poales > Poaceae > Triticum > Triticum urartu. The sequence continues at coordinate 496,685,220 of NC_053027.1, read as the reverse complement.
GTCACAACGTAACTGGGTGATTATAAAGGAGCATTACAGGTGTCTCCAAAGGTACATGTTGGGTTGGCGTATTTCAAGATTAGGATTTGTCACTCCGATTGTCAGAGAGGTATCTCTGGGCCCTCTCGGTAATGCACATCACATAAGCCTTGCAAGCATTACAACTAATATGTTAGTTGTGAGATGATGTATTACGGAACGAGTAAAGAGACTTGCCGGTAACGAGATTGAACTAGGTATTGGATACCGACGATCGAATCCCGGGCAAGTAACATACCGATGACAAAAGGAACAACGTATGTTGTTATGCGGTCTGACCGATAAAGATCTTCGTAGAATATGTAGGAGCCAATATGGGCATCCATGTCCCGCTATTGGTTATTGACCGGAGACGTGTCTCGGTCATGTCTACATTGTTCTCGAACCGTAGGGTCCGCACGCTTAAGGTTTCGATGACAATTATATTATGAGTTTATGAGTTTTGATGTACCGAAGGAGTTCGGAGTCCCGGATGAGATCGGGGACATGACGAGGAGTCTCGAAATGGTCGAGACGTAAAGATCGATATATTGGACGACTATATTCGGATATCGGAAAGGTTCCGAGTGATTCGTGTATTTTTCGGAGTACCGGATAGTTATGGGAGAAGCAATGGGCCTTGATGGGCTTTAGTGGGAAGAGGAGAAAGGGCCAAGGGGCTGCTGCACCCCCCCCCCTCCCCTCTGGTCCGAATTGGACTAGGGAAAGGGGGGTCGGCCACCTTTCCTTCTCCTCCACTTCCTTCTCCCTTCCTCCCCTCTTGGTGGACTCCTACTAGGACTTGGAGTCCTAGTAGGACTCCACATCCTAGCCGCATGAACCTTGGCCGGCCTCCTCCTCCTCCATCCTTTATATACTGAGGCAAGGGGCACCCCATAGACACAAGTTGATCCTTGTGATCGTTCCTTAGCCGTGTGCGGTGCCCCCTGCCACCATATTCCACCTCGGTCATATCGTTGTAGTGCTTAGGCGAAGCCCTGCGTCGGTAGAACATCATCATCGTCACCACGCCGTTGTGCTGACGGAACTCATCCCCGAAGCTTTGCTGGATCGGAGCCCGGGGAGCGTCATCGAGCTGTACGTGTGCTAAGAACTAGGAGGTGCCGGAGTAACGGTGCTTGGATCGGTCGGATCGGGAAGAAGACGTACGACTACTTCCTCTACGTTGTGTCAACGCTTCCGTTGCGATCTACAAGGGTACGTAGATCATACTCTCCCCTCTCGTTGCTATGCATCACCATGATCTTGCGTGTGCGTAGGAAAATTTTGAAATTACTACGTTCCCCAACATATACGTTGTTCTCTTTGTCATCGGTATGTTACTTGCCCGAGATTCGATCGTCGGTATCCAATACCTAGTTCATTTCTCGTTACCGGTAAGTCTCTTTACTCGTTCCGTAATACATCATCCCGTAACTAACTCATTAGTTATCATGCTTGCAAGGCTTATAGCGATGTGTATTACCGAGAGGGCCCAGAGAAACCTCTTCAACAATCAGAGTGACAAATCCTAATCTTGATCTATGCCAACTCGACAAGTACCATCGGAGACACCTGTAGAGCACATTTATAATCACCTAGTTACGTTGTGACGTTTGGTAGTACACAAAGTGTTCCTCCGGTATTCGGGAGTTGCATAATCTCGTAGTCATAAGAACATGTATAAGTCATGAAGAAAGCAATAGCAGTAAACAAATGATCAAGTGCTAAGCTAACGGAATGGGTCAAGTCAATCACATCATTCTCCTAATGATGTGATCCCATTGATCAAATAACAACTCATGTCTATGGTTAGGAAACTTAACCATCTTTGATCAATGAGCTAGTCAAGTAGAGGCATACTAGTGACACTATGTTTGTCTATGTATTCACACATGTATTATGTTTCCGGTTAATACAATTTTAGCATGAATAAAAGTGTGATGATCATCATTATTAGAGAATTGTCCCAGTGAGGAAAGGATGATGGAGACTATGATTCCCCCACAAGTCAGGATGAGACTCCAGACTAAAAAAAGAGGCCATAAATAAAAGAGAAAAGGCCCAAATAAAAAAATGAGAGAAAAAGAGAGAAGGGACAATGCTACTATCCTTTTGCCACACTTGTGCTTCAAAGTAGCACCATGACATTCATAGTAGAGAGTCTCTCATTTCGTCACTTTCGTATACTAGTGGGAATTTTTCATTATAGAACTTGACTTGTATATTCCAATGATGGGCTTCCTCAAATTGCCCTAGGTCTTCATGAGCAAGCAAGTTGGATGCACACCCACTTAGTTTCTTTTTGAGCTTGCGTATACCTATAGCTCTAGTGCATCCATTACATGGAAGTCCCTACTCACTCACATTGATATCTATTGATGGGCATCTCCATGGCCCGTTGATACGCCTAGTTGATGTAAGACTATCTTCTCCCTTTTTGTCTTCTCCACAACCACCATTCTATTCCACCTATAGTGCTATATCCATGGCTGACGCTCATGTATTGCGTGAAGATTGAAAAAGTTAGAGAACACCAAAAGTATGAAACAATTGCTTGGCTTGTCATCGGGGTTGTGCATAATTTAAATATTTTGTGTGGTGAAGATGGAGCATAGCCAGACTATATGATTTTGTAGGGATAACTTTCTTTGGCCATGTTATTTTGAGAAGACATAATTGCTTTGTTAGTATGCTTGAAGTATTATTATTCTTATGTCAATATTAAACTTTTGTCTTGAATCTTTCGGATCTGAATATTCATACCACAATTAAGAAGAATTACATTAAAATTATGCCAAGTAGCACTCCGCATCAAAAATTCTGTTTTTATCATTTACCTACTCGAGGACGAGCAGGAATTAAGCTTGGGGATGCTTGATCGTCTCCAATGTATCTATAATTTTTTATTGCTCGATGCTATATTATCTATTGTTTTGGACATTATTGGGCTTTATTTTCCACTTTTATATTATTTTTGGGACTAACCTATTAACCGGAGGCCCAGCCCAGAATTGCTGCTTTTTGCCTATTTAGGGTTTCGAAAAAAAGGAATATCAAACGGAGTCCAAACAAAATGAAACCTTCGGGAACGTGATTTTCTCAACGAACAAGACCCAGGAGACTTGGACCCTACGTCAAGACACAAAAGAGGAGGCCACGAGGTAGGGGGCGCGCCTACCCCCCCCCCCAAGGCGCGCCCTCCACCCTCATGGGCCCCCTATTGCTCCACCGATGTACTCCTTCCTCCTATATATACCTACGTACCCCCAAACGATCAGATACGGAGCAAAAAACCTAATTCCACCGCCGCAACTTTCTGTATCCACGAGATCCCAACTTGAGGCCTGTTCCGGAGCTCCGCCAGAGGGGTCATCGATCACGAAGGGCTTCTACATCAACACCATAGCCCCTCCGATGAAGTGTGAGTAGTTTACCTCAAACCTACGGGTCCATAGTTATTAGCTAGATGGCTTCTTCTCTCTTTTTGGATCTCAATACAATGTTCTCCCCTCTCTTGTGGAGAACTATTCGATGTAATCTTCTTTTTGCGGTGTGTTTGTTGAGACCGATGAATTATGGGTTTATGATCAAGTCTATCTATGAATAATATTTTGAATCTTCTCTGAATTCTTTTATGTATGATTGGTTATCTTTGCAAGTCTCTTCGAATTATCAGTTTGGTTTGGCCTACTAGATTGATCTTTCTTGCAATGGGAGAAGTGCTTAGCTTTGGGTTCAATCTTGCGGTGTCCTTTCCCAATGACAGTAGGGGCAGCAAGGCACGTATTGTATTGTTGCCATCGAGGATAACAAGATGGGGTTTTCATCATATTGCATGAGTTTATCCCTCTACATCATGTCATCTTGCTTAAGGCGTTACTCTGTTTTTAACTTACTACACTAGATGCATGTTGGATAGCGGTCGATGAGTGGAGTAATAGTAGTAGATGCAGGCAAGAGTCGGTCTACTTGTCTCGGATGTGATCCCTATATACATGATCATACCTAGATATTCTCATAATTATGCTCAATTCTGTCAATTGCTCAACAGTAATTTGTTCACCCACCGTAGAATACCTATGCTCTCGAGAGAAGCCACTAGTAAAACCTATGGCCCCCGGGTCTATCTTTATCATATTAATCTCCTACTACTTAGTTATTTCCTTTGCTCTTTACTTTGCCTTTATTTTACTTTGCATCTTTATCACAAAAATACCAAAAATATTATCTTATCATATCTATCAAATCTCACTCTCGTAAGTGGTCATGTAGGGATTGACAACCCCTATTCGCGTTGGTTGCGAGGATTTATTTATTTTGTGCAGGTACGAGGGACTCGCGTGTAGCCTCCTACTGGATTGATACCTTGGTTCTCAAAAACTGAGGGAAATACTTACGCTACTTTGCTGCATCATCCCTTCCTCTTCGGGGAAAACCAACGCAGTGCTCAAGAGGTATCTTCGTTCGTTCTCCGCTATTAGTGACTTTGGAGTGACTCTTTGTTGCATGTTGAGGGATAGTTATGTGATCCAATTATGTTATTATTGTTGAGGGAACTTGCACTAGTGAAAGTATGAACCCTAGGCCTTATTTCAACGCATTGCAATACCGTTTGTGCTCACTTTTATCATTAGTTAACTTGCTGTTTTTATATTTTCATATTACAAAAAACCTTTATCTACCATCCACATACCACTTATATCACCATCTCTTCGCTGAACTAGTGCACCTATACAATTTACCATTGTACTAGCAAAAGGGCCCGTGCATTGCAACGGGAGAAAAATATCCCCGAGAATCGGGCTCTCTTTTCTTAGTGAAAATTCACTGGTCAATGCTAATATGTGTTTCCAGGCAGGTGCATGATGTTCAGATCATATAAGATATTTAATAACGTAAAACAAAAAGGTCATTGCTAGCAATTTTAATTACAAAAAGTAACTTCTTTTAGGATTTTTCTTGTGTTTTCAGGGATTAGAAGTATACGAAAATATAGGAATGCATCAATATATCTCATCCGAGATAAGGACCATTCTTGAGAAAAATGATTGAATATTTGAAAAACAAATGATAGTCATGCATGCTTGCATAGTTACCATAGATGGATGAATGTACGATGCATAATTTTTTTTATCAGTTATCACTTAGACGTTAATAGGTTGTGAACATTTTGCATATAACAAACTCAAAGCCTAATTGAATATTGTAAATGGTATAATTGACTCAACCAATATCATAACACCAATAACTATATTAGCATACATATGTATTCACCTGCAAAAAAAAAGCATACATATGTATTCACTGAGCAAGTAACAAAAGAATTTAGTCCACATATGTATGTTTATGCACGAAAATCTGGGAAAGTTGTCATAACAGGCATAACAATAGGAGTTCTGTACCAACATGGGTGTGTGCTAACATTCAGAATGCGTGGCAAAATGAATAGCTACAACACTTAGGCCACAAAATTCACTCAAACTGAATAAAGCTACTTTTGAGAACACTAAAGTTCTTTTGAGCTCCTCAATTGATCTCTGCAATAGCTTGACTTCTTCATCCTTCTCCTTTCATCTGTTATTTGTAAGAGTACAAAAGAAGGGTTCTAAAAGAAGAAAAACGGAAGCATTATTAAGAGCAGAAAACACGAATCAAATAGCATGAACACCTGGCTGGCGTCCGTAGCAATTACTTCCCTTTGTTTTGCGACTGGCAAAGCATCTCCAGCTTTTCTCTCAGAGATGCACCTGGGAGTCACATTATTGTTTCTCTTCTGAGAGCTTGGAGAAGTTATTCTGCAAATTTTGAAGCAAATCGTTCCTTTCATCATCAAGTAAATTTCTCAGCTCAATCAACACTTCCTCCAATATTGGAGTGGCATTTCTATTATGGGCTAACTCCTATTTCACAAAGTAATCAATCCGTCCAATATGGCTGAGCTGAGGTCGCAAATCAGTGTTCACTATAGAAACTGCATTTGGTTTGCAAACTGCACTTGCTGGCTGCTCCTCCAACACCAAAATCTTTTTTTACTCTTCATAATTTAAGAATGTGCAGGATTAATCAATTTAAACTTACTGGATTGGATGGATGAAGTGTCTAGATAGTAGGATTAAACAACTGGTCCTTTACCGATTGATTAATTAGTGAACTAAACATTTTTCTGAATATTTGCTTTAATGGATGTGCATGATTAATCAGTTAACACTACACTGGGGGAGGACATCCTGATGGAGCAGCGCAACCTACTTGACCAGCAAGCCCCACGCCTTCAAACTATTTTAGGAGATCTAACAACATTAAATAAGAAGCATCATCTCATTAAAGCCCTCTTTATTTATTTTATCGGAGACTCGGAAGAACTTAGTCTCTTGAAAATAAGAAGCATCATCCATGGTCGATTTCTGGACCAAAATAACTATATGCATAAACGGACTCTCATGCCAAGTTGCAAACAGATCAGGGAAAACACCCACAAACTTGAATAAAAGGATGTGATTTTTCAGAAAAAATAATGTTATCTGATCGAAATGAAACAATTGTTGTTTAGATATATCAGTTTCGATCGAATCTACTATGGCATTGACAGAAGCAGTAGACATCCAGCCATAAACATATCACTGGCCATAGGTTTTATTTTTATTTTTTAGCATGCACTGGCTATAGGTAGATAACATAAGAGCTAGGATCCAACAGTTAGGCAGAACAAGTAAGGCACCAAGTCGCATAATCAAAGTCTGCCCATTTGCACACATGTAAATAGTTCGAACGTACTGAAACACAAAGAAAGTAAATAGTAGATTATATTGTCCTAAGGTGATCTTGCTTGATAACATTATCTAGAGAATATCAAAAGGAGAAACATAACTAACCTTGACCTGTTTGTAGCGATTTAGATTTTACACACTCTGGTCGTTTCATCTGAAATCACATGAAAAAGTGTTGCTTTTCTTTGGCCGCTGTCGGAGTAATCGACCACGGGTACCCCGAGGACGGCAAGACGATATTTCAAGACATCAGGGCTAGCAAAACCCCTCAGTCCGACTGCGCCAGCCAGCCGGCTGCCGACTGCAGCCCGAAGCGACATCGACAAGACCCCGACGTGGCGGCCATACCGCGGACGAGACGGCTGTACCTCGATGCCATCATGTATAGTGTCACTTGTCCCCTGGCACTATTTATAAAGTGACCCAGGGGACAAGCATGACACCCCACCATGCCTACATAGCTTACTCTCTAAGCTAGCCATGCCTATATATATGGGCATCCATCCATCCAGGATGATGGACACTCACGCACACTCACGGCCGCAAGCCATGGTCATACATGGCCGGCCACTAGCATACCACATACATGCATTTACCAAGTCAGATGCCTATGGCACTGATCCCAGATACAGCTCCAGGAACAACTCTGTACTAGATATGTCAGATACACTCAGACATGCAGCAGTAGGAGTATTATCTCTCCGGAGAGCTCCGAAGCTGGGTAAACCACCGCGTGCTACTCGCATACCCGCTCCCGGGCCTATCAGCAGCAGTCTTACCCACACACTAAGCCCTTGTGGCATCTGTCGACTCGCAAGCCCCCCGTGAGAAATACCACGACAATTGGCGCCCACCGTGGGGCGGTACTACTACTATGCTACCGCGCTGCTGCTGGTTTCGCAGTCCGGACGGGACCATCTTCATCATCTCCGCCACGGCGTCGCGCCATCTCTCCGGTAGCGCTCGGGGGCTCGACTTCGACTCGCCCCGGGAGCGGCCGTGCGGGACGGCGCGCCCTCGCCGTCGGCTTCGCCATCTTCTTCACCACCACCGCAACACCGACCGTCCGTCCGCGCGCCGCGCGCGTGCCGCGCGCGGGGCCTCGTTTCGGTCGGCCGTGGCCACCCACACGCCGCTCACGTTTGCTCCTCTCTGTGCTACGCCTTGCTCTAGCCGGAACGCGCATTAACTTCTCCATATGCCATCTTTATAAGCTAGCTAGATGCAAGTCAAAATATGGTCAAACCATAACCATACATGCCTTGTACACTTCCCAAACTCATAGCCCAGATAATAGTTAGACACAAGCCAGACAATGGTTGTGCACTAGCAAACCAGCGCTCGCTCCTGAGCCTCCACAGCTGCGGCCGCTGCTCCCGCATCGCCCAGCTCCGGCCCGGCACCTCCGTTGTGTGCCCGCAGCTCCGGCCGTCCTTTGCTTCGAGCGTCACGTCCGTCCTCTGCTCCGAGCTCCTGGCTGCCGCCCGCCTCTCTTGCAGTTGCACGCATATGCAAAGCTAGCAAGCAAGCACACAGCCTGGCAGCTTCATGAATTCTTTAGCTACTTCCGTCCAGCTCCTCCCACACGACCGGCCGCTGCCGCGTCCACCACTGGCTCCGGCTCGGACCTCCACATCGTCGCGCTCGTCGCCGGCTCCGCCCCCGCGCGCCGGCCTCCGCAGCACCGGCCCGCCGGCCGCTGTCGTGCTGCCCCGTGTGTGGCGCTGCCTCGTGCCTGGGCGGGTCCAGCTCCCTCGGCCATCCGGCCCCGCCGAGCTCCCCGCGAGGATCTTCCTCGACCTCGGGCCCGCCCCGCGGGCGCGCCGGCCACGTTGTGCCTTCTCCCGCCCGGTCGGCACCGGCCCGCGCCCCTGCCGGCTCCTCTGCCTGCGGCCTCCCGCAGGGGCCCGGCCTCCCGCTCGCAGACGGCTCCACAACGCGCGTCTGCGCGACCGTGTTGCTGCAGTCCCTGGGTTCCTGCGCCGCGCTCCATCTCCTCGAGCTGGCCTCGGCTCCGGGCCGGCTCCCGCGCCATGCGCCGAGCGGCTCGCGCCATCTCCTCCGGCCGGTGGTGGCTCCCGGCCGGCTCCCGCGCCGTGCACCTCGTGTGTCCGCCTTCGGCCGGCCCACCTCCCCGCTCCGTGCCGCGCGCACCCTCACGCGCCGGCTTCTGCCCGCACCCGACCGGCCCGCGCCTCAGTCTCCACCGCGCCGCCTGCGCCTGGCCGGCTGCTCCGCCTCCGCGCCGGGCCGCCCGCCTCCCACGCGCTCGCTGTCTCAGGCGCATCGACCGCCGTTCGCACCGCGTCAAGCCGCCGCCTCCGCGCCACTCCCTGCGCCGTCGTCATGACCCCGTCCGTCTCTGCCTCCGCCCGTGGCCGGGTCATGCCTGCCAGCTCCGCCTACACCACACCGCGCCGGCTTCTCCCACATAGGCCGGGTCCGGCCCTCCAACCGCTGCACCGGCTCCCGGCGCCAGCTGCTTCCCCACTGCCGGGCTCCGCCTGCACCCTCCTGCCCGTCCTGCGCGCCGGCTTCCGCAACCCGGCCAGCCGGTTTCGCCCGCGCCGACTTCCGCCATCCGGCCTGCCGGCCTCCGACGCCCGCAACCCGGCCTCGTTGCGGCTCCGGCCCGCATCGCCGCCTCCCGCGCGCTGCTTGGCCGCACCCCGTCGCCGGCTCCCACGCCCTTCTCCACGCGGCCCGCGCCGGCTCGCAGTGGCCGGCTGCGCCCGGCCTCCCGTTCCGCGCCTGCCGGGCCGGCCCCGTCCGTGGCCAGCTGCTCCACCGCCGAGTCGCCCCGCCGGCCACCTGCTCCGCATCCGGGTCGTCCTGCCGGCCCGCCGGCTTCCCCGCCTCCCGGCCCGCCGGCCTCGCCCGCCACCTGGCCGGCTGCCGGCTCCCTGCTCGCCCGTTGCCCGGCCCGGCCGGCTGCCGGCTCCCGCTGTTCGGCTGCCCGTGGCCGACTGGAAAAAAAATGGGGCCGGTGGAAAGAAGACCGGCTGCCCATGCTGGTTGAAAAAAAAAAGGAGTGACCGGGTGAGATGGCCGGATGCCCACGGCCGATTGGCAAGAAAGAAAAAATGTGTGTGTGCGTCCGACCGCTGGCTGCTTGTCCGGCTGCAAAGAGCCCGACTGCTGTGTCGAGGTCCGCCCACCCGGCCGGAAGAAGAAGACAAAGTAGTTGCCGGAAGATCCGGCCCGACTGCTCAGCAGTCAGCCCGAATCTCGGGGGCTACACCCAGCGGGTGCGCTGACGCGCCCCCGCGAGAAAGAAGACAAAGTAGTTGCCGGAAGATCCGGCCCGACTGCTCAGCAGTCGGCCCGAATCTCGGGGGCTACACCCAGCGGGTGCGCTGACGCGCCCCCGCTAGAGAGAAGACAAAGTAGTTGCCGGAAGATCCGGCTCGACTGCTCAGCAGTCGGCCCGAATCTCGGGGGCTACACCCAGCGGGTGCGCTGACGCGCCCCCGCGAGAGAGAAGACAAAGTAGTTGCCGGGAGATCCAGCCCGACTGCTCAGAAGTCGGTCCGAATCTCGGGGGCTACACCCAGCGGGTGCGCTGACGCGCCCCCGCGAAGATTGCAGACAAGAGAAGAGTTTTGTCCGGCTGTCAGCAGCCGGCAGAAAAAAAGGGGCGCTGCAAGACGCCTCGCCGCCTGGCCGATCGAGCCTGACCGGCCGGGACCCCCCTCCGAGCACCCGGAGGCTCGAAGGCTTCACCCAGCGGGTGCGCCGACGCGCTCTGCGAGCGCCGAGTCGCGTCGGCTGTCTTCGACGACCGCGACTACACGAAAATCAATGTGAGCTCCTCACCCGCATATTTTTTGCACCACGCAAGCATGGATAACCACGAGCGATGCTCGGGGGCTGTCTCCGCATTTTATTACAGTAGCATCATTGTTCGCCCCGGCGCCAGCCAGAGTTGGCCCGGGGGCTGGCCGCTTGGCCTGAGACGTTAGTTCCCGCAGACGGCTTAGTACCATGCGCGGTACCAAAGGCCCACTCTTAGTCACAGACCGCAAAGCGGCTGTCTGACTAGCAAGAGTGAACACTGGAGGCCACCCATGCAAAAAACGCCCGGGAAGAAAAACGTTCGGGCGACCCGGCCGTTTTCCTTTACAAGTATCTACTCGGTTGAATCTGCTCCTAGACTCTGAGTACTGTACACTCCACTTCGCGGCCCACTCTTAGCCACAGACCGCAGAACGGCTGTTCGGCAAGCAAGAGCACAAGCCAAAAAGCGGAGGGAACACGAAAAAGATTAAGGGGGCTCGGACGAAACCGAGTCGGCACCCTCCGCATAAAACTTGCAATGCTAAAAGCAAACATTTGATATATCTGCATGGACTAACTTTGTCTTTTTTCTTGACAATTTCCATGAACACTCGCCAAAAAACCTCCGCCCAACTTTGTCAAGTTGCCCGGAGGCTTGGGGGCTACTGTCGGAGTAATCGACCACGGGTACCCCGAGGACGGCAAGACGATATTTCAAGACATCAGGGCTAGCAAAGCCCCTCAGTCCGACTGCGCCAGCCAGCCGGCTGCCAACTACGCCAACCAGCCGGCTGCCGACTGCAGCCCGAAGCGACATCGACAAGACCCCGACGTGGCGGCCATACCGCGGACGAGACAGCTGTACCTCAATGCCATCATGTATAGTGTCACTTGTCCCCTGGCACTATTTATGAAGTGACCCAGGGGACAAGCATGACACCCCACCATGCCTACATAGCTTACTCTCTAAGCTAGCCATGCCTATATATATGGGCATCCATCCATCCATCCAGGATGATGGACACTCACGCACACTCACGGCCGCAAGCCATGGTCATACATGGCCGGCCACTAGCATACCACATACATGCATTTACCAAGTCAGATGCCTATGGCACTGATCCCAGATACAGCTCTAGGAGCAACTCTATACTAGATATGTCAGATACACTCAGACATGCAGCAGTAGGAGTATTATCTCTCCGGAGAGCTCCGAAGCTGGGTAAACCACCGCGTGCTACTCGCATACCCGCTCCCGGGCCTATCAGTAGCAGTCTTACCCACACACTAAGCCCTTGTGGCATCTGTCGACTCGCAAGCCCCCCATGAGAAATACCACGACAGCCGCTGAAAGGGAAAGTACCAATCGCCACTTCGATGCTCCCTCTGTAATATTAAGAAAAGCAATCAACGGAGCATCGCCCTCCCATCATGCCTGTTCTGGTAGACACACAAAAGAATACACGAAGCATCTTCCATCAGTTTTTATAACTTGCTAGAAATACATGCAAACATCATCCAACAAATGAACGGCTTGTGCAATTTGTTTGCAAGCAAATAGAACGAATTATTGCAAACCTGAAAATAATTCTATTGTCTACGCATCTTTTCTCTCAGCTCTACAAAGAAATTCTTCTAACAATTCCTAAAAAGAATTTGAATGAAGCTACTGTACGTTTGTAGACAGCCACACATCAAATTGAAGATCACAGGAGCAACAAAGCATCAGGGATCCTCCTGCGGTCCACACGGTCCTCAACGGCAGAGTTGCCTGGTCAGTGGGCTGCCGACAGAGCATCGACCAGAGCGTGAATAATCAACGGAGTTTGTAATTGTAACCCTACACACGAAATTCCATGAGCATAGATAAACTGATCTTGTGATTTGGTAGAAGCAACAACTTATAGTGCCGGCTGAATGAACAGCTTGTGCCATTTATAGATAAACTGAAACCCTCACGTAGTCGGGCAGTACTATAATATGGTAGTAGCAGCAGGCAGCTCACCATATGAAACCCGGCCGCGAAGGTACCACCAGTCGCCGCCGTACTGGGGCTCGTCCTGGAACTCCTTAGGCGCACTTCTGGAGGAACCTCGCCAGCTTCTCCGGCAGCATCACCGGTGGCAGCTCCCCCTCTAGTCGCCGGATCCCTTTGTAAAACGGACTCGGTTCGATCAGAGAGGAGGAAGCTAGGGACGTGGTGCGGTGCGGGTAGCAGCGAATTAGCGCCGCCTCTTCCATCCTCAGCCGCCAGCTCGCCGACCGCCCTCTCCATCCCCGACCTCGATCTTGGCGGCACCCGCCCACTCCATCCCCGTCCGCGATCCCGCCGGCGCCACCCTCCAATCCCCTTACTCGATCCCGCTCGTATCGAGCGCAGCACGCCAAGCCATGCCTCCCGCGAGGTCGCGGACGCGCAGATCGGCCCTCTCGAGCTCCTGGAGCCGGACGCCAGCGCCTCACCTTCCCATCCTCTGCCTCCCACGAGGTCGCGACCAGTAGGTGGAGGGGAGCGGTGAACGGCGAAGAAAGCCGCGGGTAAGGAGGAGATGGGATTAGGAGGCAGGAGAAGGCCGGCGGCGCGTGGTGAGGGGCGGAGCGAGGCAGGAGGCGGCCGGCGGCGCGAGGGGCGTAGCAGGAGGTGGGCGGGGCGGGGCGGAGCGCCACGAGGAGGGGGAATCTGGATAAGATGAAACAGAGGAACCGCCGGTTGAATACATACAGATGTAGGTTTTTTTAAACAAAACGTTTCTTCAATTATTCACTAAAATATACGGACGGCGGGTTTAATTCCTAAAAACCACGGGCACCTTGGTGTAAAAATGCCGCGACGGTGAACCCGGAGACTCAATCCATGCTTTATTATTATTATTATTATTATTATTATTATTATTATTATTATTATTATTACTAGTAAAAGTGTCCATGCGTTGCAATGGAAGAAAACAAATCGCATGCCCTTACCAATAAGCATGACCCAAGCCCCTCACAGTGTCGCTTATCCTTTTTCTCGTTCTCGCCGACGGTGGTCGCAGTGTTCACCTAATGAGAGTGCGTCCGAACATGATCAATTTTAAGATGATGAGCTCGGCCACCAACTATGCCAGTGCAAGGGTCGGGTTGGATGCGATAGAAGCCCTCGGTGAGCTACTCCGTGCTTCTAGTCCATACACCATCCGTCATAAGAATTGACTATAATTAGAAGCAAGAAATCACTACCCGGAAAATTTTTTAACATAACAAATACACCTTTAATTTAAGAACCGAATCCCCGGCCACAATACGCTACTTCTGCCGACCACTCCACAGCTACAAATTAAGTCCATCTGCATGCCATATAGCGAGAGGAGGGGCTTGAATGAAGTGGGGATCTCACCTTGGATACCATATTGTCACCTCGACCATGTCCGCCTCATAAAGCTCACATTTCGCTACGTCGTAAATGACAATCACCATAAACAATAGTTTGTCGAGTTAAGGAAGTTCCATATGAACTAAATACAAGCTTAATTTAATCTGTATTGGATATGTGTTGTGAAAAGAGAGAAAGCATGTCTGCAATTTTAGTTTCAGTCTGCATCTCACAAGAAACATGTGATAAATCATTCACTCAAAAACAGCGTATAACGTACACTAAGAATAACCCTGTGAAAAATCTGAAAAATAACACACTACATAACCTATCGAAGCATTTGAAGTCCTGGAAAAAATATTACCCTGTGTCCCGGCCCATGCAGTTGGCGTCCAATAACAAATGCTAGATCCAGTTCACTTCATATTATTGCCAATGTATCGATGTAATCCACACCCAGCATGTGCAAACAGAAACAAAGATCACATCAAGGAAAGCATATCAAATATCCAGATAATACGACCTGAAATATGACTTATTATTTACAAACTACAAATGATTCTTGGAGGAACGTGTAAGGCATTTGTAAATAATTTGGAATGAAATATGACTTAATATTAATGAAATTAGAACAAATGTTCAAGTATCTTGTGTCCTAAACAAAAGAACAAGCTGCATGTAGATTTTGGCCTTCTGTTGCAGGCGCTTCATGAGTAGTCTGGTGTTGATCCTGTACAACCGAAGTGCAATATGCACAATTGGGCATTTTTATTATTTTCCCTCTACTCCATGAGCCCTTTGTAGCCTTTGAATCTCAAATCTCAATACAACAGCTGAACAACTGCTACTTTCTGTCAGAAAAAAAGAAAGAAAATAAAATCAATGTTGCGATTCAAAATGCCATGTGTAATTTCCCAACTACCATCGATTGCCTCTGATGTTCTTGCCGAACCCATATCATCTTGCCGGACGGCCGGACAACCTGTAATAACAACGCCACATCAAACGCAACAACAAATTGAAGTTCAGTTCAGTGTTGGTACTGAGCACAACGTTATCGCGGGGGTCCAACGGGCCTGTAGCCATCGGCTGACGAGCTACTTGTTGGGCCCATGTGGCTTCTACGCCGCCGCACTCTGGCTTACATGATAACCACCCCCAGCCGCTAGCCCGGGTAGGTGACAGACCACTCGCATGCAACCACCGGCCGTCCGGCCCATATTCGCCCCTTGCTCCAATCGCCAGGTAGGGGAGTAGGATAGGCCGGGTGAAGGACAACACCAAGTTCACACCAAGAACCAGGATGCTTTAGGCCATCTCCGATGCGGCAGTAGAACCTCCTTGGGCGCAGCTTCCAGGTTTATCACGTGGAAACTTTTGAACGCGGCTTGTTTGGATGGTAGAAATAGATCGATTCCCTGCTCCGCTCTGAGTTGTAGAGGAATCAAATTTGTTTAGACGAATCTGCTTTGGTAAGAGTCCTACGCGTGCGGGAGTGGGGCGGACGACCAAACGTTTGAAACTCTCCAAAACAAAACGTGACGAACAGTCCGTATGATGGACGTGAAGTTTATGTACGTGTTAAAGAAAAAAAACTAAAAGCGTAAATTCATGGAAAGAAGCGTATTACGACGGTGAACCCACGGAGTCAATCCGTGTTTTATTATTAGGGATAGACTAGCAAAAATGCCCGTGCGTTGCAACGGGGGAGAAAAAATTGTTTGACTCTATACTAATAACCATGGCTCAAAAGCCCCACAGATCAATGTCCTGGTTTCAACATGGTGTCCCAGGCATGTCATCTCTTATCCCCTTTCCACCATCACCGACAATAGTCATGGTGTGTGAGACAATGCCGGTGCTTCACTATAAATCAAAGCGAAGCTGCTAGAAATGAATAGCATGTGTTTATCCACATGTCTTCCTAACATTAACAATAAATAGGACATAGCTAATTCATAGACATACCATCAAATTTTGCATAAACAAATATGTAACTGTTTTGGCTAGCTAACAAAATCTCTTTGAGATTATTTAAAAAATATCCTTATGGTCTAGGATCCGTGCATGATTAAAAACCCTTAAGAAATTATATGAATGTTATTAATGTTTTTCCTAGGGAAAGAATCAAACATTAAATGAGCAGCCAATTGGATTTAACTATTATACACTTGAATTAGTGTCTTGTTACTCATATTATTATTATTTACTCTCAAAAATAGAATCAAATTGTAAAATTTTAATCCTCCCTACAATTTTACAATCTTTTTTTAATCGAACTACATGTGTTAATTCTTTCCTTTAACAAATAATGTGTTAATGCAAGGTTTAAATGTTTAGGAGTGACCAAGTTTTTACACTTGCCTTGTCCATAACATCTACTACTCATGTATATTCGTAAAAGATAACCTCGTATTTCATCTCATGAAAATTTATAAACTGAAGAAAATATTAAAGTGAAGCAATTACCATGCAATGGAGTTAAGGGACGTGCACTAACTTCTCTTCTCAAGCTAGCTCTAGTCATGCTGAAACATAGGACATAAAGAAGGACATGTCTCCATTGATATTTATGCATGAGTACAATTAAAATATAGTATTGTAAGATATATAGTTCTACTGTTATTTGCTTACGTACTAATTATGCATTATGGCTTTAATATATCGATCATTAAATATACAATTGTTTAGTATCTCTCCTAGCATGGCAAATTCCAGTAGCAAAAGTTTCAATTTTTCCGAAGAAAATGAAGTCATGTTCGAAATTCAATATGCAATTTTAAGTACTATATAATGAGTCGGACAACTTAAAATCAAAATAATAGGCTTGGTCCTTTCTTAAGAATAAGACTGCTAGATGCTTTTGAGGGGAAATCCTCATATTTGTGAAATAGAGGCAGTCAACAGGTACCTACACAAATGATGCCATCATCTTGCATAAACTTGATCTGCTAAATTAATTAAGCAGAGATATCATGGAGGTCAAAGAATATGCAAGATGGCTATGCATTCAAGCTAATGATGCAGATCAGCATGTAGAGGCATATGTGCGTACTGCTTTTGTTTCACTATACGGATGTTCAAATGGCAAGACCGCTCCAGCTATGGCCTATCATAATTGAAGACACGTGCATCAGTGATAAAAGGCATTATCGGTAGAAGAGTGGGATTAATAAGCTGCTGCCTTTCATCACTGAAATTGTTTTTTAATAGTATAAAAAACTTGCAGACTACAAACTCGTGGACATCTAGAACTGACCCGAGATATATTCAAATTTGGAAGGGTGTACGACAAGGAACTTTTTTGAATGTATAGCAGCTCTTGGCCGGATAAGAATGCAGGGCAGAGGTAGGCGAAGGGCTGCCAGGATTGGATGATGATATGACAGGCGTCAATAAGCCTCGAGCTGCATGCCCTGCTCTGGCCTAAAGCTTGCAGCCGTCGGGCGGCCAGTCCCTCTGCTGCTGGCCATCGATGCAGATGTTAGCGGACGGCCGAGCTGGCGCCCGTCATTATGCCGGTGCTCACGCCTCACGCTCCACGCCTCGACAAGCAGGCGCAGTTGCTCGAGGTCATCCGTGGACTACATGCCTTCGACCGCAACGACAACAACATCATCTCCGCTGCCAAGCCCGTGCGCTCCATGGCGAGGCTGGGCCAGCTGATCACGTTCGAGGAGCTAATGATGCCAGACGCGGACCTGGATCAGGGACGGATTGGCAGACTCCTTGGCGGCTCTCGAGCTTCTCCAGACGAGCGACGAGACCCGCAGGCTGCTGCTGGAGTTTTTGCGCTTCTGATTTTTTTCGCGTTCGGGACGAGTGGAACGTACCCTAACAGAGGCGGGTGGTGCCATTACACCGAGACCCAGCCGGAGATAGTCCTTGTCGCCACCGTCCTCATAGTCCGACTCCACACCATCCTCCGGAAGCTCGTGCCGGCCGCCGCCTCCTCGCCTCAGTGCCCCTCATCGTTGTCATCGTCGAACATGCATGGGTGCATGGCTAGCTCGAATCGCGACCTTGACGGCTGCAACTTGAGCTCGTCCCGGCGGTCGCCGAGGGAGCCTCCAGTACGGCTACAACAATCGCTTGCTCTTCTTGCCATTGAAGTCATGGTGTGGGTTCCTAGTTGTTTGGACCATGGTGGCATGGCATCGTCAATGTGATGCTGGCATGCTACTGTCGCCGATCTCGGCAGAGAAGAGAGATTAGAAGAGGTGCCTAACTGTGTTTCCGACTCTCAGCCGTCGTCGCCGCTGCCGCCTGACTACTGTCTCCCAATCCTAGGTCACCCCTTCTATTATCTCGATCTCAATCTATTTCAATCTCAAATCCTAGGTCACCCCCTTCTATTCTCTCGATGTCGATCTATTTCAATCTCGATCTACCGACGCCCACGGTTTCAACCAGCGGCGTATTTATATGCAGGTTGAATATAAAAGCTCAATGAATCCCATTGTTGATCGGGTCGTACATGAATCGCTGACTGGCCTTTTTGATCGCAAATATATTTATAGAGGCCTTATTGATCAGGAGAACATCAATACGCAGGTAAAAATAGTACCACCTCCGATGTAGAAAATAATCTAGGTGAAAAAAACTGAAAGCGTAAATTCATGGGAAGAAGCGTATTGTGACGGTGAACCCACGGAGTCAATCCGTGCTTTATTATTACGGATAGACTAGCAAAAGGGCCACGGAGTCAATCCGTACTTTATTATTAGGGATAGACTAGCAAAAGGGCTCGTGCGTTGCAATGGGGTTCAAATCAAGCTACTGAGATCATATAATGTATAGCCCACCTTGTTTATTCAAAATCAAATTAAACTGACCACCGGTTACACTTAACAATTATTCATGCTAATATAATACATTTAGTTGATGGCGTACATGAGACAAGCTTTAGAGACAATAGTTTATTCCAAAAATCTTAGTTTAAATTTAGCATTTGAAACTTTCATTATTCGTCGCATAAATATTGTGACTCTGTTTTTGTTTGGGATTTTCATTTTAGACCAACAATACATTAACTATTAAATTAGAAATTGTTCTTCTGAAATTAGTATGACATGTGACTACTCCAGCAGAATACATAAACCAATTTAATTTAAATAACACAACAAACAATTACAAAACACAGGTGGGCTGCTTAGCCATGTAATCTACGATCTGCCTTGAGCTGTACTGCAACATGCCCGTGCGTTGCAACGGGAGAAATAAAATCCTTGGCGTAATAATAATTGTTTAAGACACTTCACGGGTACATGCCCATCATTTCAATAATAGCATAAGCAGTGAAAGCTTAATTTACAATTCAACTTTAATAGTGCCAAAAATAGTTACTAAGACACGCATTATTTCATACATAGATTTATAGCTATAGAGTATCTACTCCTAGTGTCGATTTTTTAGCATGTTAGTTGTAGTCTTTGTGCACAAAATAAGAGAGTTTTTACTATACAAAATCTCATTGATGACATTTCCAACAAAATATCTGCATTTTCAAACCTTATTATGCTGGTACAATTTTAAACTGAGGAAATCTAAGGAGGCTAATAATTATTTTAGGGTACCTCAAATTCATTTTTTTCTTAGAGATATTGAAAATTTATTTTGTCATTGTGAGTTTACTTAATTTTCCGACACAAAGTCTATTTTTTACATGATCTTGGTTGGTCATTGTACCCGAAATAGGATTATCTTTGTGGCAAAACAAAGACTCATGTGTGTAGTTAGTTTTTTCATTAAGAGCAAGAGCGTCCTGTGCGTACATGTACATCTACATTTTTTGTTCCCGCAAAAAAAATGTACATCTACATTTTTTTTTTGGGTCGCGCTCATGTAGCTATAGCTGCCGTCTTCATCATGTACCATGAAGATTGTCTTTGTCAGGGAAGATCCAATCCAATCCACCTCCATGTCTCCGCAGCGCAGCGACCGCATGCCACAGCTCCTCCCGCATCCCGCACCGCCGACCAGCAGCGCCTGTCGCGCCCTTGCGTCAGGTTGCAAGATGGACGGGTCATCCCGCAGCTCCGCCGTCAAACAAAAACCCGCAAAGTTGCCTCTGGGCTGACTGCATCATCACAAACGGGTTCAAGCGGACACCCCGCATTGTCCGCTGGGCGTCGCAACATCCCGCGTATGCTGCATCCAATGAAAATACAGAGTAACTCGTACTACCAGCCTACTCTCTCTGATCGGGAGAATCCATAGCAGCTACCAAGCAAACTCTTCGTCACCGATTCAATGATTCAACTTGATTGCATGGAGTTAGACCCGTAGACAACACTGGTCATCGATGTCTTGTCAGGCGTCAGTACATCCTTTGTCCATCCTCAACAGGATCACATACCACTACCAGATTCAGATGGCCACCATGTACGCCTTCGCCGACGCCGGCTCCACCGCCATCGAGAAGGGCCGCACGGCTATGCTCGCACAGTACTGCGCCTTTGCCGGCCAGCTCCGCAAGTGTCCCAGCAACGTGTCGGTGTGGGGTCCTAAATGACCGCAGCGTGCGTGCGCTCCTCCAGTCCTCAGTACGTGCCCAACCGCAAAGTTTGCGGCTGTCCGCGACATGGAAAGAGAGAAGCTGGTGGCGGACTGTGCTCTTGGTACCTGAGTTCCTCTGCTCTGTGTTCTGTTTGCCGCTAGCAGCACCAGCGTCCAGCACCCCGCCGACCGACGAACCCCGCCATCCGCCGCGTCTGGAGCTGGCCTCCACTCTGGATCTATCGTCCCCATCAACACAAGCCACCGCACCCTCCCGATCTCCAGTCCCGATGTGCAGCCGCCGCCGACATAGTCTACCTCGATCACCGCCCCGGCCCCTTCCTGCCTGCCTCTATGTGGTGTGTTCGTGGCCGGCAGCACGAGCACCCCGCCGACCGTTGAATCCCGCCACCCGCCGCGTCTGGATTGTCCCCTCCTTTCCTCTATGTTATCTTTTCTTTCTTTTTGAGTGGGATTTATCGGGTCTTTCTTGGCTGACTTTATTTAAAGAAGCGATATATGGGACTAATAAAAATCGAATCTCATGCTATCATAGTACCGTGCGGCTGGCTACTTCCCCATAGATGGAAGGCGAGGTTGGGAGTTTGATTCACAATTGGATTGGATTAATTTTCATTCTTTTTCCACCCTGACAGTGGCAGGAGCCGGCCATTAGGAATCGTTTTTCCATCTTGACGATGTGGCCCAGGTAGCATGCGGAACTTCAGGTCGAGGCCCAGCCTGTTGTGCGCGTAGCGGCCTTCAGACTAAATTTTCTTAGACGATGGATGAAAATTCCATAAAATTAGTACCACCTCGTTTATATTACGATTTTATCTATACAAATCGTAAAAGCGTATTATGACATGAGAAGAAAGCTTATTGTGACGGTGAACCCACGGAGTCAATCTGTGCTTTATTATTATATTAGGGAAAGATTATTATTATTATTATTATTATTATTATTACATTTTTTAATATACAATGTACTTTTTAAAATACATAATTACTTTATGAACCCAATAGCTAAGACTGTTCCCCCTCCTCCTCCCACGACCGACTGCCAGACATGGTGACATCAATAAACTCTTTGAAATCTTCCACACTGCCGCATGAGAAACAACATGAAAAGATGTGTTGTGCAAAAACATAATCGTGAAAGGAATTTGTAAGTGTACTGTAGGTGTGTGCAATTTAAATCATAGAAATATCCACCTGGTCGCGAGTATCTCTTCACATATTTGTTGACGTTGCTTAGTGATGCCCCAAAAATATCGCACTATAATGAAAATGGTGAATTCGTAGTACAACATTCTTGCTTCACTACAGAGGCAACAAAGATTTCCATGAACCAATGTTGGATAGGTTTAGGGGTAGCATAGCACTATTTGTGTCCAACGATATTAGAAGCATTTTTTGCGGGGTAATGGTATCATAAGCATTCTTTGCGGGGCATTGATATTAGGAGTGTTGTACAAAAATCCTTCATCGGTGGCTAATATTGTTGGGTTTCGTAGTAATTTCAAAAATTTCCTACGCTCACGCAAGATCATGGTGATGCATAGCAACGAGAGGGGAGAGTATGATCTACGTACCCTTGTAGATCGACAACGGAAGCGTTTGGTTGATGTAGTCGTACGTCTCCACGGCCCGACCGATCAAGCACCGAAACTACGGCACCTCCGAGTTCTAGCACACGTTCAGCTCGATGATGATCCCCGGACTCCGATCCAGCAAAGTGTCGGGGAAGAGTTCCGTCAGCACGACGGCATGGTGACGATCTTGATGTACTACCGTCGCAGGGCTTCGCCTAAGCACCGCTACAATATTATCGAGGACTATGGTGGAAGGGGGCACCGCACACGGCTAAGAATATGATCACGTGGATCAACTTGTGTCTCTAGGGGTGCCCCTGCCTCCGTATATAAAGGTTCAAGGGAGGGGGGCCGGCCGGCCAACGTGTGGCGCGCCAGGAGGAGTCCTACTCCTTCTGGGAGTAGGACTCCCCCCTTTCCTAGTTGGAATAGGATTCGTGGAGGGGGGAAAGAGGAGAGAGAGGAGGTAGGGGGGCCGGCCCCCTCTCCTTGTCCAAATCGGACCAAGGGGGGAGGGGCGCGCGGCCCATCTCTGGCCACCTCTCCTCTCTTCCACTAAGGCCCACCAAGGCCCATATACCTCCCGGGGGGTTCCAGTAACCTCCCGGTACTCCGGTAAAATCCCGATTTCACCCGGAACACTTCTGATATCCAAAGATAGGCTTCCAATATATCAATCTTTATGTCTCGACCATTTTGAGACTCCTCGTCATGTCCGTGATCACATCCGGGACTCCGAACAACCTTCGGTACATCAAAATGCATAAACTCATAATATAACTGTCATCGTAACCTTAAGCGTGCGGACCCTACGGGTTCGAGAACAATGTAGACATGACCGAGACACGTCTCCGGTCAATAACCAATAGCGGAACCTGGATGCTCATATTGGCTCCTACATATTCTGCGAAGAACTTTTATCGGTCAGACCGCATAACAACATACGTTGTTCCCTTTGTCATCGGTATGTTACTTGCCCGAGATTTGATCGTCGGTAACCTATACCTAGTTCAATCTCGTTACCGGCAAGTCTCTTTACTCATTCTGTAATACATCATCCCGCAACTAACTCATTAGTCGCAATGCTTGCAAGGCTTAAGTGATGTGCATTACCGACAGGGCCCAGAGATACCTCTCCGACAATCGGAGTGACAAATCCTAATCTCGAAATACGCCAACCCAACATGTACCTTTGGAGACACCTGTAGAGCTCCTTTATAATCACCCAGTTACATTGTGACGTTTGGTAGCACACAAAGTGTTCCTCTGGCAAACAGGAGTTGCATAATCTCATAGTCATAGGTAATCTCATAGTCATAGGAACATGTATAAGTCATGAAGAAAGCAATAGCAACATACTAAACGATCGGGTGCTAAGCTAATGGAATGGGTCATGTCAATCAGATCATTCAACTAATGATGTGATCCCGTTAATCAAATAACAACTCTTTGTCCATGGTTAGGAAACATAACCATCTTTGACTAACGAGCTAATCAAGTAGAGGCATACTAGTGACACTCTGTTTGTCTATGTATTCACACATGTATTATGTTTCCGGTTAATACAATTCTAGCATGAATAATAAACTTTTATCATGATATAAGGAAATAATAACTTTTATTATTGCCTCTAGGGCATATTTCCTTCAGTCTCCCACTTGCACTAGAGTCAATAATCTAGTTCACATCGCCATGTGATTTAATAGCAATAGTTCACATCACCATGTGATTAACACCCATAGTTCCACATCGATATGTGACCAACACCCAAAGGGTTTACTAGAGTCAGTAATCTAGTTCACATCGCTATGTGATTAACACCCAAAGAGTACTAAGGTGTGATCATGTTTTGCTTGTGAGAGAAGTTTAGTCAACGGGTCTGCCATATTCAGATCCATAAGTATTTTGCAATTTCTATGTCTACAATGCTCTGCACGGAGCTACTTTAGCTAATTGCTCCCACTTTCAATATGTATCCAGATGTAGACTAAGAGTCATCCGGATCAGTGCCAAAACTTGTATCGACGTAACCCTTTTACGACGAACCTTTTGTCACCTCCATAATCGAGAAACATATCCTTATTCCACTAAGGATAATTTTGACCGCTGTCCAGTGATCTACTCCTAGATCACTATTGTACTCCCTTGCCAAAATTAGTGTAGGGTATACAATAGGTCTGGTACACAGCATGGCATACTTTATAGAACCTATGGCCAAGGCATAGGGAATGACTTTCATTCTCATTCTATTTTCTGCCGTGGCCGGCTTTGAGTCTTACTCAATTTCACACCTTGTAACACAGGCAAGAATTCTTTCTTTGACTGTTCCATTTTGAACTACTTCAAAATCTTGTCAAGGTATGTACTCATTGAAAAAAACTTATCAAGCGTCTTGATCTATCTCTATAGATCTTGATGCTCAATATGTAAGCAGCTTCACCGAGGTTTTCTTTGAAAAAATCCTTTCAAACACTCCTTTATGCTTTGTAGAATAATTCTACATTATTTCCGATTAACAATATGTCATCACATATATCCTTATCAGAAATGATGTAGTGCTCCCACTCACTTTCTTGTAAATACAGGCTACACCGCAAGTCTGTATAAAACTATATGCTTTGATCAACTTATCAAAGCGTATATTCCAACTCCGAGATGCTTGCACCAGCCCATAGATGGATCGCTGGAGCTTGCATATTTTGTTTAGCACCTTTAGGATTGATAAAACCTTCTAGTTGCATCATATACAACTCTTCTTTAAATCCATTAAGGAATGTAGTTTTGTTTATCCATTTGCCAGATTTCATAAAAATGCGGCAATTGCTAACATGATTTGGACAGACTTAAGCATCGCTACGAGTGAGAAAATTTCATCGTAGTCAACACCTTGAACTTTGTCAAAAACCTTTTTCGACAAGTCTAGCTTTGTAGATAGTAACACTACTATCAGCGTCCGTCTTCCTCTTGAAGATCCATTTATTTTCTATGGCTTGCCGATCATCGGGCAAGTCAACCAAAGTCCATACTTTGTTCTCATACATGGATCCATCTCAGATTTCATGGCCTCAAGCCATTTCGGGAATCTGGGCTCATCATCGCTTCCTCATAGTTCGCAAGTTCGTCATGGTCTAGTAACATGACTTCCAGAACAGGATTACCGTACCACTCTGGTGCGGATCTCACTCTGGTTTACCTACGATTCGGTAGTAACTTGATCTGAAGTTACATGATCATCATCATTAGCTTCCTCACTAATTGGTGTAGTAGTCACAGGAACAGATTTCTGTGATGAACTACTTTCCAATAAGGGAGAAGGTACAATTACCTTATCAAGTTCTACTTTCCTCCCACTCACTTCTTTTGAGAGAAACTCCTTCTCTAGAAAGGATCCATTCTTAGCAACGAATGTCTTGCCTTTGGATCTGTGATAGAAGGTGTACCCAACAGTCTTTTGGGTTCCTATGAAGACACACCTTTCCCGATTTGGGTTTGAGCTTATCAGGATGAAACTTTTTCACATAAGCATTGCAACCCCAAACTTTAAGAAACGACAACTTTGGTTTCTTGCCAAACCACAGTTCATACGGTGTCATCTCAACAGATTTAGATGGTGCCCTTTTAACGTGAATGCAACTGTCTCTAATGCATAACCCCAAAACGATAGTGGTAGATCGGTAAGAGACATCATAGATTGCACTATATCCAATAAAGTACGGTTATGACGTTCGGACACACCATTATGCTGTGGTGTTCCATGTGGCATGAGTTTGTGAAACTATTCCACATTGTTTTAATTGAAGACCAAACTCGTAACTCAAATATTTGTCTCCGCGATCAGATCGTAGAAACTTTATTTTCTTGTCACGATGATTTTCCACTTCACTCTGAAATTCTTTGAACTTTTCAAATGTTTCAGACTTATGTTTCATCAAGTAGATATACCCATATCTGCTCAAATCATCTGTGAAGTTCAGAAAATAACGATACTTGCCGTGAGCTTAACACTCATCGGACCGCATACATCAGTATGTATTATTTCAATAAGTCAGTTGCTCGCTCCGGGAGAACGGAGTCTTAGTCATCTTGCCCATGAGGCATGGTTCGCAATCAAGTGATTCATCAAGTGATTCCAAAATCCCATCAGCATGGAGTTTCTTCATGCGCTTTACACCAATATGACCTAAACGGCAGTGCTACAAATAAGTTGCACTATCATTATTAACTTTGCATCTTTTGGTTTCAATATTATGATTATGTGTATCACTACGATCGAGATCCAACGAACTATTTTCATTGGGTGTGTAACCATATAAGGTTTTATTCATGTAAACAGAACAACAATTTATTCTCTTACTTAAATGAATAACCGTATTGCAATAAACATGATCAAATCATATTCATGCTCAACACAAACACCAAATAACACTTATTTAGGTTCAACACTAATCCCGAAAGTATAGGGAGTGTGCGATGATGATCATATCAATCTTGGAACCACTTCCAACACACATCGTCACTTCACCCTTAACTAGTCTCTGTTTATTCTGCAACTCCCGTTTCGAGTTACTAATCTTAGCAACTGAACTAGTATCAAATACTGAGGGGTTGCTATAAACACTAGTAAAAGTACACATCAATAACATGTATATCAAATATACTTATGTTCACTTTGCCATCCTTCTTATCTGCCAATCACTTGGGGTAGTTCCGCTTCCAGTGACCAGTCCCTTTGCAGTAGAAACACTTAGTCTCAGGCTTAGGACCAGACTTGGGCTTCTTCACTTGAGCAGCAACTTGCTTGCCGTTCTTCTTGAAGTTCCCCTTCTTCCCTTTGCCCTTTTATTGAAACTAGTGGTCTTGTCTACCATCAACACTTGATGCTCTTTCTTGATTTCTACCTTCATCGATTTCATCATCATGAAAAGCTCGGGAGTCGTTTTCGTCATCCCTTGCATACTATAGTTCATCACGAAGTTCTACTAACTTGGTGATGGTGACTAGAGAATTCTGTTAATCACTATTCTATCTGGAAGATTAACTCCCACTTGATTCAAGCAATTGTAGTACCCAGACAATCTGAGCACATGCTCACTAGTTGAGCGATTCTCCTCCATCTTTTAGCTATAGAACTTGTTGGAAACTTCATATCTCTCAACTCGGGTATTTTGCTTGAAATATTAACTTCAACTCCTGGAACATCTCATATGGTCCATGACGTTCAAAACGTCTTTGAAGTCCCGATTCTAAGCCGTTTAAGCATGGTGCACTAAACTATCAAGTAGTCATCATATTGAGCTAGCCAAACGTTCATAATGTCTGCATCTGCTCCTGCAATAGGTCTGTCACCTAGCGGTGCATCAAGGACATAATTCTTCTATGCAGCAATGAGGATAAACCTCAGATCACGGATCCAATCCGCATCATTGCTACTAACATTTTCAACATAATTTTTCTCTAGGAACATATCAAAAAGGGAAGCAACAACGCGAGCTATTGATCTACAACATGATTTGCAAAATACTACCGAGACTAAGTTCATTATAAATTTAAGTTCAATTTAATCATATTACTTAAGAACTCCCACTTAGATAGACATCCCTCTAATCCTCTAAGTGATCACGTGATCCAAATCAACTAAACCATGTCCGATCATCACGTGAGATGGAGCAATTTCATTGGTGAACATCACTATATTGATCATATCTACTATATGATTCACGCTCGACCTTTCGGTCTCCGTGTTCCGAGGCCATATCTGTATATGCTTGGCTCGTCAAGTATAACCTGAGTATTCCGCGTGTGCAACTGTTTTGCACCCGTTTTATTTGAACGTAGAGCCTATCACACCCGATCATCACGTGGTGTCTCAGCACGAAGAACTTTCGCAACGGTGCATACTCAGGGAGAACACTTCTTGATAATTAGTGAGAGATCATCTTATAATGCTACCGTCAATCAAAGCAAGATAAGATGCATAAAAGATAAACATCACATGCAATCAATATAAGTGATATGATATGGCCATCATCATCTTGTGCTTGTGATCTCCATCTCTGAAGCACCGTCATGATCACCATCGTCACCGGTGCGACACCTTGATCTCCGTCGTAGCATCATTGTCGTCTCGCCAATCTTATGCTTCCACGACTATCTCTACCGCTTAGTGATAAGGTAAAGATTACAGCGCGATTGCATTGCATACAATAAAGTGACAACCATATGGCTCCTGCCAGTTGCCGATAACTCGGTTACAAAACATGATCATCTCATACAATAAAATTTAGCATCATGTCTTGACCATATCACATCACAACATGCCCTGCAAAAACAAGTTAGACGTCCTCTACTTTGTTGTTGCAAGTTTTACGTGGCTGCTACGGGCTTAAGCAAGAACCAATCTTACCTACGCATCAAAACCACAACGATAGTTTGTCAAGTTGGTGCTGTTTTAACCTTCGCAAGGACCGGGCGTAGCCACACTCGGTTCAACTAAAGTTGGAGAAACTGTCACCCGCAAGCCACCTATGTGCAAAGCACGTCGGGAGAACCGGTCTCGCGTAAGCGTACGCGTAATGTCGGTCCGGGCCGCTTCGTCCAACAATACCGCCGAACCAAAGTATGACATGCTGGTAAGCAGTATGACTTATATCGCCCACAACTCACTTGTGTTCTACTCGTGCATATAACATCAACATATAAAACCTAGGCTCTGATACCACTGTTGGGGAACGTAGTAATTTCAAAAAAATTCCTACGCACACGCAAGATCATGGTGATGCATAGCAACGAGAGGGGAGAGTGTGATCTACCGTACCCTCGTAGACCGGAAGCGGAAGCGTTAGCACAACGCGGTTGATGTAGTCGTACGTCTTCACGGCCGACCGATCAAGCACCGAAACTATGGCACCTCCGAGTTCTAGCACACGTTCAGCTCGATGACGATCCCCGGACTCCGATCCAGCAAAGTGTCGGGGAAGAGTTCCGTCAGCACGACGGCGTGGTGACGATCTTGATGTACTACCGTCGCAGGGCTTCGCCTAAGCACCGCTACAATATTATCGAGGACTATGGTGGAAGGGGGCACCGCACACGGCTAAGAATATGATCACGTGGATCAACTTGTGTCTCTAGGGGTGCCCCTGCCTCCGTATATAAAGGTCAAGGGGGGGCTGCCGGCCAGGTGTGGCGCGCCAGGAGGAGTCCTACTCCTTCTAGGAGTAGGACCCCCCCTTTCCTAGTTGGAATAGGATTCGTGGAGGGGGAAGAGGAGAGAGAGAGGAAGGGGCGGCCCCCTCTCCTTGTCCCAATTCGGACCAAGGGGGGGAGGGGCGCGCGGCCCATCTCTGGCCACCTCTCCTCTCTTCCACTAAGGCCCACTAAGGCCCATATACCTCCCGGGGGGTTCCGGTAACCTCCCGGTACTCCGGTAAAATCCCGATTTCACCCGGAACACTTCCGATATCCAAACATAGGCTTCCAATATATCAATCTTTATGTCTCGACCATTTCGAGACTCCTCGTCATGTCCGTGATCACATCCGGGACTCCGAACAACCTTCGGTACATCAAAATGCATAAACTCATAATATAACTGTCATCGTAACCTTAAGCGTGCGGACCCTACGGGTTCGAGAACAATGTAGACATGACCGAGACACGTCTCCGGTCAATAACCAATAGCGGGACCTAGATGCCCATATTGGTTCCTACATATTCTACGAAGATTTTATCGGTCAGACCGCATAACAACATACGTTGTTCCCTTTGTCATCGGTATGTTACTTGCCCGAGATTCGATCGTCGGTATCCTCATATACCTAGTTCAATCTCGTTACCGGCAAGTCTCTTTACTCGTTCTGTAATACATCATCCCGCAACTAACTCATTAGTTGCAATGCTTGCAAGGCTTAAGTGATGTGCATTACCGAGAGGGCCTAGAGATACCTCTCCGACAATCGGAGTGACAAATCCTAATCTCGAAATACGCCAACCCAACATGTACCTTTGGAGACACCTGTAGAGCTCCTTTATAATCACCCAGTTACGTTGTGACGTTTGGTAGCACACAAAGTGTTCCTCTGGCAAACAGGAGTTGCATAATCTCATAGTCATAGGAACATGTATAAGTCATGAAGAAAGCAATAGCAACATACTAAACGATCGGGTGCTAAGCTAATGGAATGGGTCATGTCAATCAGATCATTCAACTAATGATGTGATCCCGTTAATCAAATAACAACTCTTTGTCCATGGTTAGGAAACATAACCATCTTTGACTAACGAGCTAATCAAGTAGAGGCATACTAGTGACACTCTGTTTGTCTATGTATTCACACATGTATTATGTTTCCGGTTAATACAATTCTAGCATGAATAATAAACTTTTATCATGATATAAGGAAATAATAACTTTTATTATTGCCTCTAGGGCATATTTCCTTCAAATATAACAAAGTAAAGTGCGGAGTTTGTGTCGCACACAGCAGAGTCCAACTGCTTGTGCTTTGGTGACCAACATTTTTTTATTAGGAGCATTGTAAGAGTTTGTGACGGGCGCTAGTGGGTATGTTTATTAGTGACATTATATCCCATTTGGAGACGCTCTCTTTCATTTTTTTAGTTTTTTGTATTTTTCCTTCCTTAGGACAACTTCCACTTTTCGTTTTTTTCTCCGTCTAGACATGAAATCCCAGCACTCTTTCCCTCCTTATTCTGCCATATAAGCCATGAAATCGCCCTCCTCTTTCCTTCTTTATTTTTCTTTCTTTTCTTCATTATTCTGTCAAGAGATATATGAAATCCCTCCTCTTTCCTTCTTTTTCTCTCTCTTTACTTCTTTATTATGGAAGGACTTATTTCCTTCTTTATTGGTTCCCGAGATGGCTCCTTAATATAGAGGAAACTCGAATATGTATATAAATTGCAAAGATTGGGTTTAAGGTAGCAGTATGGGACTATTTAAAAGGGTTTAGAGTTTGATTCAGCCCACCATCGAGTACTTTTCTGCACCAGGCTTTGGGCCAGCTTTGCCCGTTTGGTTGTGTGGCTTCCCTCGGCAGGGTGGGCTAGAATAATGAGGCGGCCGAAAATCCTCCTGGCGTGATAGCTAAGTGGGCAATCCTTGTTTTTTTGAACATACAATGGGCTAGCTGAGTTGGTCACTCGTTCTATGCACTTTTCTGGTGACCCGCGTTCGAATCCTCAAAATACCAACTTTTTATGTGTGGCCATTTTTCAAAGAAGCGACCGTAAAAAAAAGAGGACGCGATGCACCTTGGATTTTGGAAAAAATATGGACATGTTGAAAAAAAACTGAAAGCGTAAATTCATGGGAAGAAGCGTATTGTGACGGTGAACCCACGGAGTCAATCCGTGCTTTATTATTAGGGAAAGATTATTATTATTATTATTATTATTATTATAGGGAGAGATTGGGTGTGTTGGGGACACAAGAGACTCTTTGTTATTTGGTTGCAGGGTTGCTTGAGAGAGACCATCTTCATCCTACGCCTCCTACGGATTGATAAACCTTAGGTCATCCACTTGAGGGAAATTTGCTACTGTCCTACAAACCTCTGCACTTGGAGGCCCAACAATGTCTACAAGAAGAAGGTTGTGTAGTAGACATCAAGCTCTTTTCTGGCGCCGTTGCCTGGGAGGTTAGCGCTTGAAGGTATATCTTTATATCTTGCAATCGAGTCTTTTAATTTCTTGTTTTATCACTAGTTTAGTTTATAAAAGAAAAATTACAAAAAAGGGAATTAAGTTTGCCTCATACGCTTCATCTTTTTACTATCTTTCGTGAGTATGATGGAAAGGAAAATTGTGCCAAAGTGTTAGAAGAAGAATGCATTAAAATGTTTGGCACTAAATATTTGAATGATGAGCATGATTGCAATGTTATTAGTATGAATTCCTTGAATATCCATGATGCTAATGATATGCAAAGCCACAAGCTTGGGGAATTTATGTTTGATGAAGATGATATTTTTTGTCCCCCAAGCTTTGATGCGCAAATTTATTATGATGAAAGCATGCCTCCTATTTATGATGATTATATTGATAAAAGTGGATTTGAAGAGGTCATGACTTTATTTAGGGCGTGTTCGGGAGCCCTCTGGCTTCTGAAATCCTCGTATCCAGCCTTGGAGTCCAGCCGAACAGTTCAATCCTGGTTATTGGGCCGAGAAGCTGGCTCTCCACTACATGCAAAATTGACGGAGTGGCGGAGCTGGGAAAAGCTGGCTCCACGAAAACTGGGAAGCGAGAGTTGGCTCAATTTACAACTGATTGCCACCGCGAAGTGACCGTAGGTACCGCTTCGAGGCAGCGCTCGTCTCCTCCCTCGAGTCGATCCACTGCTCCCCCATTCCCCTCCACGCCCGTGACGAACCCTAGCGCGCCACCACAACCATCCAACCGGCGCGAGAACCAGTGACCGCCCTCCCCACCGCCGCGCTCGCCCTCCTCCGCCTCCCTTCTGACCGCAACTCAACCCCGCCGTCCCCGACCGGAGCTCTTCCCCGCCGTCCCCGGCAGGAGCTCTTCCCCGCCGCTCCGACTCGCAGGCTGCGTCGACGAGCTTGTCCCCGACCTCCTTCTCTGCCTCCTCGAGCACCTCGTCCGTGTCTGTGAAGAAAAACAATCGAATTCATGTCACAGTAGCCCACGTATGCCCAGGCCAAAGAGAAAGGAGGCCTGCTAAAATGGGCCGAATAAGCACTTTCTGGCCTTTTGGCCTCGTCGATCGCTGGCTGCGAGAAGCTGCCGCACCGAACAGATCGGTAGCTCCAGGAGTTTACATGAGAAACTGGCGGCTGGATCTGGGCCACGGATTTGAGGATTTTGCAGCCGTGGGCAACTACCGAACACGCCCTTAGTGATGAATCCACTATTTCGGAAGAGGTTCCAATTGATTATGAGAACAAAGTTACTATCTATGATGATTATTGTGATGACATGTATGATATAAAGAATAATGATATCCATGAAAATTGTCATCGTGATTTTAGTTTTCAATTGGATTATGCCTCACATGATAATTATTTTGTTGAGTTTGCTCCCACTATTATTCATGAGAAGAATTTTGCTTATGTGGAGAGTAATAAAATTTCTATGCTTGTAGATCATGAAAAGAATGCTTTAGGTGCTGGTTATATTGTTGAGTTCATTCATGATGCTACTGAAAATTATTATGAGGGAGGAATATATGCTTGTAGGAAGTGCAATAATACCAAGTTTCCTCTCTATGTGCTTAAGGTTTTGAAGTTATGCTTGTTTTACATGCCTATGCAAGTTGATTCTTGTTCCCACAAGTTGTTTGATCACAAAATCCCTATGCATAGGAAGTGGGTTAGACTTAAATGTTCTAGTCATATTCTTCATGATGCTCTCTTTATGTTTCAATTCCTATCTTTTATGTGAGCATCATTGAAATCATCATGCCTAGCTAGGGGCGTTAAACGATAGCGCTTGTTGGGAGGCAACCCAACTTTATTTTTATTCCTTGATTTTTGTTCCTGTTTAGTAATAAATAATTCATCTAGCCTCTGTTATGATTGAGTTTTTATGTTTTAATTAATGTTTGTGCCAAGTAGAACCGTTGGGAAGACTTGGGGAAAGTCTTGTTGATCTTGCTGTAAAAAACAGAAACTTTAGCGCTCACGAGAATTGCTGCCATTTTTTATTGGAGAGTGATATTTAGTTAATTCTTATTTCAGATGATTAATATATAAATTCCTCACGTCCATCAATTTATTTTAGAATTTTTGGGGTTCCAGAAGTTTGCGTTAGTTACAGATTACTACAGACTGTTCTGTTTTTGACAGATTCT
The DNA here is from genome assembly GCF_003073215.2 of Triticum urartu. Taxonomy (NCBI): domain Eukaryota; kingdom Viridiplantae; phylum Streptophyta; class Magnoliopsida; order Poales; family Poaceae; genus Triticum; species Triticum urartu. The sequence continues at coordinate 496,651,377 of NC_053027.1, read as the reverse complement.
GTTTTTCATGTGTTGTTTGCTTATTTTGATGAATCTATGGCTAGTAAAAGAGTTTATAAACCATAGAGAAGTTGGAATACAGTAGGTTTAACACCAATATAAATAAAGAATGAGTTCATTACAGTACCTTGAAGTGGTGTTTTGTTTTCTTTCGCTAACGGAGCTTACGAATTTTCTGTTAAGTTTTGTGTTGTGAAGTTTTCAAGTTTTCGGTAAAGATTCGATGGACTATGGAATAAGGAGTGGCAAGAGCCTAAGCTTGGGGATGCCCAAGGCACCCCAAGGTAATATTCAAGGACAACAAAAATCCTAGGCTTGGGGATGCCCCGGAAGGCATCCCCTCTTTCGTCTTCATTCATCGGTAACTTTACTTGGAGCTATATTTTTATTCGCCACATGATATGTGTTTTTCTTGGAGCGTCATTTTATTTAATTTTGTTTTGCTTGATGTTTGAATAAAGTACCAAGATCTGAAATTCTTAAATGTTAGAGAGTCTTCACATAGTTGCATAATTATTCAACTACTCATTGATCTTCACTTATATCTTTCGGAGTAGTTTGTTGTTTGCTCTAGTGCTTCACTTATATCCTTTTAGAGCATGGTGGTGGTTTTATTTTATAGAAATAGATGAACTCTCATGCTTTACTTTTATTATTTTGAGAGTCTATAGAACAGCATGGTAGTTTGCTTTGGTTATGAAACTAGTCCTAATATGATGGGCATCCAAGAGGGATATAATAAAAACTTTCATATAAAGTGCATTGAATACTATGAGAAGTTTGATACTTGATAATTGTTTTGAGATATGGAGATGGTGATATTAGAGTCATGCTAGTTGAGTAGTTGTGAATTTGAGAAATACTTGTGTTGAAGTTTATGATTTCCGTAGCATGCACGTATGGTGAACCGTTATGTGATGAAGTCGGAGCATGATTTATTTATTTATTGCCTTCCTTATGAGTGGCGGTCGGGGACGAGCGATGGTCTTTTCCTACCAATCTATCCCCCTAGGAGCATGCGCGTAGTACTTTTTTTTGATAACTAATAGATTTTTGCAATAAGTATGTGAGTTCTTTATGACTAATGTTGAGTCCATGGATTATACGCACTCTCACCCTTCCACCATTGCTAGCCTCTCTAGTACCGCGCAACTTTCGTCGGTACCATAAACCCACCATATACCTTCCTCAAAACAGCCACCATACCTACCTATTATGGCATTTCCATAGCCATTCCGAGATATATTGCCATGCAATTTTCCACCATTCCGTTATTATGACACGCTTCATCATTGGCATATTGCTTTTCATGATCATGTAGTTGACATCGTATTTGTGGCAAAGCCACCGTTCATAATTATTCCATACATGTCACTCTTGAGTCATTGCACATCCCGGTACACCGTCGGAGGCATTCATATAGAGTCATATTTTGTTCTAAGAATCGAGTTGTAATTCTTGAGTTGTAAGAAAATAAAAGTGTGATGATCATCAATATTAGAGCATTGTCCCAGTGAGGAAAGGATGATGGAGAAATGATTCCCCCACAAGTCGGGATGAGACTCCAGACGAAAATAAAAAAATAAAAGAGGCTAAAGAAGCCCAAATAAAAAAAAGAGGAGAAAAGAGGCCATAAAAAAGAGAAGGCCCAAATAAAAAATAAAAAATGAGAGAAAAAGAGAGAAGGGGCAATGCTACTATCCTTTTACCACACTTGTGCTTCAAAGTAGCACCATGATCTTCATGATAGAGAGTCTTCTATGTTGCCACTTTCATATACTAGTGGGAATTTTTCATTATAGAATTTGGCTTGCATATTCCAATGATGGGCTTCCTCAAAATGCCCTAGGTCTTCGTGAGCAAGCAAGTTGGATGCACACCCACTTAGTTTCTTTTGTTGAGCTTTCATATACTTATAGCTCTAGTGCATCTATTGCATGGAAATCCCTACTCACTCACATTGATATCTATTGATGGGCATCTCCATAGCCCATTGATACGCCTAGTTGATGTGAGACTATCTTCTCCCTTTTTGTCTTCTCCACAACCACCCTTCTATTCCACCTATAGTGCTATATCCATGGCTCACGCTCAGGTATTGCGTGAAGATTGAAAAAGTTAGAGAACATCAAAAGTATGAAACAATTGCTTGGCTTGTCATCGGGGTTGTGCATGATTTAAATATTTTGTGTGGTGAATATGGAGCATAGCCAGACTATATGATTTTGTAGGGATAGCTTTCTTTGGCCATGTTATTTTGAGAAGACATGATTGCTTAGTTAGTATGCTTGAAGTATTATTGTTTTTATGTCAATATTAAACTTTTGTCTTGAATCTTATGGATCTGAATATTCTTGCCACAATAAAGAGAACTACATGGATAAATATGTGTTGGGGAACGTAGCATAAATTCAAAATTTTCCTACGTGTGACCAAGATCTATCTATGGAGTCATCTAGCAACGAGGGAGGAGTGGATCTACATACCCTTGTAGATCGCGCGCGGAAGCGTTCAAGAGAACGGGGTTGATGGAGTCGTACTCGTCGTGATCCAAATCACCGATGATCCTAGCGCCGAACGGACGGCACCTTCGCGTTCAACACACGTACGGAGCAGCGACGTATCCTCCTTCTTGATCCAGCAAGGGGGAAGGAGATGTTGATGGAGATCCAGCAGCACGACGGCGTGGTGGTGGAAGTAGCGGGATTCCAACAGGGCTTCACCAAGCGCTGCGGGAGGAGGGAGATGTGTCATGGGAGGGAGAGGGAGGCGCCAGGGCTTAGGTTGGGCTGCCCTCCCTTCCCCCCACTATATATAGGGCCAAGGGAGAGGGGGGAGGCGCAGCCTTGGCCCTTCCTCCAAGGAAGGGTGCGGCCAGGGAGGAGTCCCTCCTCCCCAAGGCACCTCGGAGGTGCCTTCCCCCTTTAGGACTCTTCCTCTCCCTTGATTCTTGGCGCATGGGCCTCTTGGGGCTGGTGCCCTTGGCCCATATAGGCCAAGGCGCACCCCCTACAGCCCATGTGGCCCCCCGGGGCAGGTGGCCCCACCCGGTGGACCCCCGGGACCCTTCCGGTGGTCCCGGTACAATACCGGTGACCCCGAAACTTGTCCCGATGGCCGAAATAGCACTTCCTATATATAATTCTTTACCTACGGACCATTCCGGAACTCCTCGTGACGTCCGGGATCTCATCCGGGACTCCGAACAAATTTCGGGTTACCGCATACTAATATCTCTATAACCCTAGCGTCACCGAACCTTAAGTGTGTAGACCCTACGGGTTCGGGAGACATGCAGACATGACCGAGATGACTCTCCGGCCAATAACCAACAGCAGGATCTGGATACCCATGTTGACTCCCACATGTTCCACGATGATCTCATCGGATGAACCACGATGTCAAGGACTTAATCAATCCCGTATACAATTCCCTTTGTCTAGCGGTACGATACTTGCCCGAGATTCGATCGTCGGTATCCCGATACCTTGTTCAATCTCGTTACCGGCAAGTCTCTTTACTCGTTTCGTAACACATCATACTGTGATAAACTCCTTGATCACATTGTGCACATTATGATGATGTCCTACTGAGTGGGCCCAGAGATACCTCTCCGTTTACACGGAGTGACAAATCCCAGTCTCGATTCGTGCCAACCCAACAGACACTTTCGGAGATACCTGTAGTGTACCTTTATAGCCACCCAGTTACGTTGTGACGTTTGGCACACCCAAAGCACTCCTACGGTATCCGGGAGTTGCACAATCTCATGGTCTAAGGAAATGATACTTGACATTAGAAAAGCTTTAGCATACGAACTACATGATCTTGTGCTAGGCTTAGGATTGGGTCTTTGTCCATCACATCATTCTCCTAATGATGTGATCCCGTTATCAATGACATCCAATGTCCATGGTCAGGAAACCATAACCATCTATTGATCAACGAGCTAGTCAACTAGAGGCTTACTAGGGACATGGTGTTGTCTATGTATCCACACATGTATTTGAGTTTCCTATCAATACAATTCTAGCATGGATAATAAACGATTATCATGAACAAGGAAATATAATAATAATAACTAATTTATTATTGCCTCTAGGGCATATTTCCAACAATATGTTAGGTAGCATTCCACATCAAAAATTATGTTTTTATCATTTACCTACTCGAGGACGAGCAGGAATTAAGCTTGGGGATGCTGATACGTCTCCAACGTATCTATAATTTTTGATTGTTCCATGCTATTATATTCTCAACCTTGGATGTTTTATATGCATTTATATGCTATTTTATATGATTTTTGGGACTAACCTGTTAACCTAGAGCCCAGTGCCAGTTTCTGTTTTTTCCTTGTTTTAGAGTATCGCAGAAAAAGAAAATCAAACGGAGTCCAATTGACCTGAAACTTCACGGAACTTATTTTTGGAAGAAAAGTGTGACGCCCGGATAATTAAGCTACAATGATCCCACGCTAATGGTGCCACGTCACCTCGGATTCTGCTGCTAATCTATTGTTAGATCAAAACCGGTCCAAAATTCAAATTCAAAGTTTGGCAAATAATAAAAGTTTTCAAACATTAAAATAAAAATGTTCGGGTTGTACTAAATATTACATAAATAAATATGGTGTAGTAAGCACATTTTTATAAAAAAGGCCTAAATAATTTAAAATGATTTAAAACAGAAAAGTTAATAAATAAAAGAAAAAATACAAAAGAGAAAAACTAAACTAACAAAAAAAACAAAGAGAAAGCCCCCCCCCCACTGGGCTAAGTGGCCCAGTTGGTCCTCCGCCGTCCGAACGGGCCGGCCCACTCCCGGCACGCCCGCCTGGCCTATAGGCCACGCCCCGCTAACCCTAACCCCATCCAACGACCCCCACTTCCCCCACTCATCTCCCCTCTCCCTCCCTCGTCCTCCCACACCGCCGCCACCACACAGCGCACACACAGGGGAAAGGAGCTCCTCGTCCCGATCCCCATGGCCGCTAGCGACCGCCTCGGGCCTCCTCGCGCGCGCCCCTTCGACCGCTGGCGGGCCAAGCTGGCCTAGTGGATCCCGAAGCCCACCTCGCCGGGCCGCCCCATTCCCCCGCCCGTCGCCGGATCTCCCTCGTCGGACCTCCCCGAACTCCGTCGAGCCCACTGCCTAGTCCCTACCACTCCCCGTGAGCTTCCCCCTCTCCCCCCATCTCCGTCACCTGCATCGCGCCACCTCCCCGCACGCGCCCGCGCCGCATCGCCACCTCCCCTCCTTCCTCTCTCTTCTCACTGCGTGCTCACCACGGCCCCTGCCGCTCCCCACCGCGCGGCCTCACTCACGCGCTAGCACCGTCCCGTCGCCGTGCGCCGCTCCCCTGCTCCCCGCGTCGCGAGCTCCCGCCCGTGGCCTGACCTCCACTCGCCGGCGGCCGCGGTTGGGTCATACGCCCGCGCCCTGGCTACTCCGGCGCTCGCGCCGCCCCTGCCCTTACTGTCCGCCACCGCCGCCCGTCGCAGCGCCCGCGACCCCCCTGGACGCGCACTTGCCTCGCTGTCGTGCCCCGCCTGCTGGTCGTCGCTTCGCTCGGTGCCGCCTCCTCTGCCGCGCCACCGCGGCCCCTCCCATCTCCGGCCGCTGCAGGCCCTGTCCCGCCGAGCCATGCTCGCTGGCGGCGCGCCTTGGCCGCGGCCACGCCTCGGGCGTGTGCGCGCGAGCCCTGGAGGGTCCGTCCCGCCCCACCGCCCGTTACGTCCACCCGTTAAGGCTCCCTCTGAGCCACTGACCTTGGGGGCCCACCCCACAAAACGTTTCCAAAAAAAAGAGGATTTATAAAAAAATTAATAATAAATATAATTAATTAGTTATAGGAATAATTAACTTAATTAATTTTGATTAATTAAACTAAATAAATAATTAAACTAATTAAACATTAGTTATCTAATTAACCTGGTTAGTTAATTAGCTAATTAATTAGTATGACAATGGGGCCCACCCCCTAATTAATACTAATTAGGTTAATTAAATAGATTAATTAAAATGTGACACTGACCAGTGGGACCCACTGGTCAGGTTGACCAGTCAACCCCCGTTGACTGCTGACGTTAGCATGACATCATGCTGATGTCATAAATCCATTTCGAATTAATTTAAATAATTAATTAAATTCTAGAAATTAATAAAATCTTTAGAAAATCATATCTTTTAATCCGTAACTCGGATTAAATTATTTTCAACATGAAAGTTGCTCAGAACGACGAGACGAATCCGGATACGCAACCCGTTCACCCGCCACGCATCCCTAGCATACCGAACTCGCAACTTTCCCCCTCCGGTTCATCTGTCCAAAAATGCGAAACACCGGGAATACTTTCCCGGATGTTTTCCCCCTTCACCAGGTACCACCTCGTACCGCGTTAGGGCACACCTAGCATCACGCTTTGTCATGTCATGCATCGTCATGCATTTGTTTGCAATATATTTATTGTTTCTTCCCCTCTTCTCTCGCTAGACACCGAGACCGACGCCGCTGCTACCCAGTACGACTACGGTGTTGACGACCCCTCTCTCTTGCCAGAGCAACCAGGCAAGCCCCCCCTTGATCACCAAATATCGCCTACTCTCCTTTATACTGCTTGCATTAGAGTAGTGTAGCATGTTACTGTTCTCCGTTAATCCTATCCTGATGTATAGCCTGTCATTGTTGCTACTACTGTTGATACCTTACCTGCAATCCTACATGCTTAGTATAGGTTGCTAGTAATCCATCAGTGGCCCTACATTCTAGTCCGTCTGCCATGCTATACTATCGGGCCGTGATCACTCAGGAGTTGATCATGGGTATATACTATATACTTTATATGTGATACTTGCGGTGACTAAAGACGGGTCGGCTCGTAGGAGTACCCGCGAGTGATCCACGGATTGGGTCCGAAAGGACATTTGTCCCGACGGCCCTCTGAGTGGATCTTTGTGGCGAAGCGACAGGGCAGGTTCAGACCACCTAGGAGAGAGGTGGGCCTGGCCTTGGTCGGCGTTCGCAGATACTTAACACGTTTAACGAGATCTTGGTGTTTGATCTGAGTCTGGCTACTGGCCTATACGCACTAACCATCTACGCGGGGACAGTTATGGGCACTCGACGTCGTGGTATCAGCCGAAGCCTTCATGACGTCAGCAACGGAGCGGCGCGCGCTGGATTGGACTGGAACGCCTGCTAGGCTAGGTCTGCTTCCGGCCGCCCACGCAACGTGCAGGTGTGCTAAGGGCGATGGGCCCAGACCCCTGGGCGCTTAGGTTTAGACCGGCGTGCTGACCTCTCTGTTGGTCTAGGTGGGGGTGCGACGTGTTGATCTTCCGAGGCCAGGCATGACCCAGAAAAGTGTGTCCAGCCAAATGGGATCGAGCGTGTTGGGTTATGTGGTGCACCCCTGCAGGGAAGTTAATCTATTCGAATAGCCGTGATCTTCGGTAACAGGACGACTTGGAGTTGTACCTTGACCTTATGACAACTAGAACCGGATACTTAATAAAACACACCCTTCCAAGTGCCAGATACAACCGGTGATCGCTCTCTCACAGGGCGACGAGGGGAGGATCATCGGTTAGGATTATGCTATGCGATGCTAATTGGAGGACTTCAGTCTACTCTCTTCTATATGCTGCAAGACGGAGGCTGCCAGAAGCGTAGTCTTCGACAGGATTAGCTATGCCCCTCTTATTCTGGCATTCTGCAGTTCAGTCCACTGATATGGCCCTTTACACATATATCCATGCATATGTAGTGTAGCTCCTTGCTTGCGAGTACTTTGGATGAGTACTCACGGTTGCCTTGTTCCCCCTATTTCCCATTTCTCTACCCGATTGTTGCGAGCAGATGATGGAGCCCAGGATCCAGACGCCACCTTCAACGACGACTCCTTCTACTCTGGAGGTGCCTACTACTACGTGCAGGCCGCTGACGACGACCAGGAGTAGTTTAGGAGGATCCCAGGCAGGAGGCCCGCGCCTCTTTCGATTTGTATCCCAGTTTGTGCTAGCCTTCTTAAGGCAAACTTGTTTAACTTATGTCTGTACTCAGATATTGTTGCTTCCGCTGACTCGTCTTGTTGGGGAACGTAGTAATTTCAAAAAATTTCCTACGCACACGCAAGATCATGTGATGCATAGCAACGAGGGGAGAGTGTGATCTACGTACCATGTAGATCGACAACGGAAGCGTTTGGTTGATGTAGTCGTACGTCTCCACGGTTCGACCGATCCAAGCACCGTTACTCCGGCACCTCCGAGTTCTTGGCACACGTTCAGCTCGATGATGATCCCCGGGCTCCGATCCAGCAAAGCGTCGGGGAGGAGTTCCGTCAGCACGACGGCGTGGTGACGATCTTGATGTTCTACCGTCGCAGGGCTTCGCCTAAGCACCGCTACAATATGACCGACGTGGAATATGGTGGAGGGGGGCACCGCACACGGCTAAGGAACGATCACGAAGATCAACTTGTGTGTCCATGGGGTGCCCCTTGCCTCAGTATATAAAGGATGGAGGAGGAGGAGGCCGGCCAAGGCTTGGTGCGGCCAGGATGTGGAGTCCTACTAGGACTCCAAGTCCTAGTAGGAGTCCACCAAGAGGGGAGGAAGGGAGAAGGAAGTGGAGGAGAAGGAAAGGTGGCCGGCCCCCCTTTCCCTAGTCCAATTCGGACCAGAGGGGAGGGGGGGCGCAGCAGCCCCTTGGCCCTTTCTCCTCTTCCCACTAAAGCCCATCAAGGCCCATTGCTTCTCCCGTAACTACCCGGTACTCCGAAAAATACCCGAATCACTCGGAACCTTTCCGGTGTCCGAATATAGTCGTCCAATATATCGATCTTTACATCTCGACCATTTCGAGACTCCTCGTCATGTCCCCGATCTCATCCGGGACTCCGAACTCCTTCGGTACATCAAAACTCATAAACTCATAATATAACTGTCATCGAAACCTTAAGCGTGCGGACCCTACGGTTCGAGAACAATGTAGACATGACCGAGACACGTCTCCGGTCAATAACCAATAGCGGGACCTGGATGCCCATATTGGCTCCTACATATTCTACGAAGATCTTTATCGGTCAGACCGCATAACAACATACGTTGTTCCTTTTGTCATCGGTATGTTCCAATACCTAGTTCAATCTCGTTACCGGCAAGTCTCTTTACTCGTTCCGTAATACATCATCTCACAACTAACATATTAGTTGTAATGCTTGCAAGGCTTATGTGATGTGCATTACCGAGAGGGCCCAAAGATACCTCTCCGACAATCGGAGTGACAAATCCTAATCTTGAAATACGCCAACCCAACATGTACCTTTGGAGACACCTGTAATGCTCCTTTATAATCACCCAGTTACGTTGTGACGTTTGGTAGCACCCAAAGTGTTCCTCCGGCAAACGGGAGTTGCATAATCTCATAGTCATAGGAACATGTATAAGTCATGAAGAAAGCAATAGCAACATACTAAATGATCGGGTGCTAAGCTAATGGAATGGGTCATGTCAATCACATCATTCTCCTAATGATGTGATCCCATTAATCAAATAACAACTCTTTGTCTATGGTTAGGAAACATAACCATCTTTGATTAACGAGCTAGTCCAAGTAGAGGCATACTAGTGACACTCTGTTTGTCTATGTATTCACACATGTATTATGTTTCCGGTTAATAAAATTCTAGCATGAATAATAAACATTTATCATGATATAAGGAAATAAATAATAACTTTATTATTGCCTCTAGGGCATATTTCCTTCAGTCTCCCACTTGCACTAGAGTCAATAATCTAGTTCACATCGCCATGTGATTTAACAGCAATAGTTCACATCACCATGTAATTAACACCCATAGTTCACATCGATATGTGATCAACACCCAAAAGGGTTTACTAGAGTCAGTAATCTAGTTCACATCGCTATGTGATTAACACCCAAAGAGTACTAAGGTGTGATCATGTTTTGCTTGTGAGATAATTTTAGTCAACGGGTCTGCCACATTCAGATCCGTAAGTATTTTGCGAATTTCTATGTCAACAATGCTCTGCACGGAGCTACTCTAGCTTATTGCTCCCACTTTCAATATGTATCTAGATCGAGACTTAGAGTCATCCAGATCTGTGTCAAAACTTGCATCGACGTAACCTTTTACGACGAACCTTTTTGTCACCTCCATAATTGAGAAATATTTCCTTATTCCACTAAGGATAATTTTGACCGCTGTCCAGTGATCTACTCTTAGATCACTATTGTACTCCCTTGCTTAACACAGTGTAGGGTATACAATAGATCTGGTACACAGCATGGCATACTTTATAGAACCTATGGCTGAGGCATAGGGAATGACTTTCATTCTATTTCTATCTTCTGCCATGGTCGGGCTTTGAGTCTTACTCAATTTCACACCTTGCAACACAGGCAAGAACTCTTTTTTTGACTGTACCATTTTGAACTACTTCAAAATCTTGTCAAGGTATGTACTCATTGAAAAAACTTATCAAGCGTCTTGATCTATCTCTATAGATCTTGATGCTCAATATGTAAGCAGCTTTACCGAGGTCTTTATTTGAAAAAATCCTTTAAAACACTCCTTTATGCTTTGCAGAATAATTCTACATTATTTCCGATCAACAATATGTCATACACATATACTTATCAGAAATGATGTAGTGCTCCCACTCACTTTCTTGTAAATACAGGCTTCACCGCAAGTCTGTATAAAACTATATGCTTTGATCAACTTATCAAAGCGTATATTCCAACTCCGAGATTCTTGCACCAGTCCATAGATGGATCACTGGAGCTTGCATATTTAGTTAACACCTTTAAGATCGAGAAAACCTTCTAGTTGCATCGTATACAACTCTTCTTTAGTAAATCCATTAAGGAATGCAGTTTTGTTTATCCATTTGATAGATTTCATAAAATGCGGCAATTGCTAACATGATTCGGACAGACTTAAGCATAGATACGAGTGAGAAAATCTCATCGTAGTCAACACCTTGAACTTGTCGAAAACCTTTTGCGACAATTCTAGTTTTGTAGATAGTAACACTATTATCAGCGTCCGTCTTCCTCTTGAAGATCCATTTATTTTCTATGGCTTGCCGATCATCGAGCAAATCCATCAAAGTCCATACTTTGTTCACATACATGGATCATATCTTAGATTTCATGGCCTCAAACCATTTCGCGGAATCTGGGCTCATCATCGCTTCCTCATACTTCGCAAGTTCGTCATGGTCCAGTAACATGACTTCCAGAATAGGATTACCGTACCACTCTGGTGTGGATCTCACTCTGGTTTACCTACGAGATTTGGTAGTAACTTGATCTGAAGTTACATGATCTTCATCATTAGCTTCCTCACTAATTGGTGTAGTAGTCACAGGAACAGATTTCTGTGATGAACTACTTTCCAATAAGGGAGCAGGTACAGTTACCTCATCAAGTTCTACTTTCCTCCCACTCACTTCTTTCGAGAGAAACTCCTTCTCTGGAAAGGATCCATTCTAAGCAATGAATATCTTGCCTTCGGATCTATGATAGAAGGTGTACCCAACAATTTCTTTTGGGTATCCTATGAAGACGCACTTCTCCGATTTGAGCTTGAGCTTATCAGGATGAAACTTTTCCACATAAGCATCGCAACCCCAAACTTTAAGAAATGACAACTTTGGTTTCTTGCCAAACCATAGTTCATACGGTGTCGTCTCAACAGATTTAGATGGTGCCCTTTTAACGTGAATGCAGCTGTCTCTAATGCATAACCCCAAAATGATAGTATTAGATCGGTAAGAGACATCATAGATCGCACCATATCTAATAAAGTACGGTTATGACGTTTGGACACACCATTACATTGTGGTGTTCCAGGTGGCGTGAGTAGTGAAACTATTTCACATTGTTTTAAACTGAAGGCCAAACTCGTAACTCAAATACTCTTCTCTACGATCAGATCGTAGAAACTTTATTTTCTTGTTACGATGATTTTTCACTTCACTCTGAAATTCTTTGAACTTTTCAAATGTTTCAGACTTATGTTTCATCAGGTAGATATACTCATATCTGCTCAAATTATCTGTGAAGATCAGAAAATAATGATACTTGTCGCGAGCCTCAATATTTATCGGACCACATACATCAGTATGCATGATTTCCAACAAATCTGTTGCTCGCTCCATTGTTCCGAAGAACAGAGTCTTAGTCATCTTGCCCATGAGGCACGGTTCGCAAGCATCAACTGATTCATAATCAAGTAATTCCAAAAGCCCATCAGCATGGAGTTTCTTCATGCGCTTTACACCAATATGACCTAAACGGTAGTGCCACAAATAAGTTGCACTATCATTATTAACTTTGCATCTTTTGGTTTCAATATTATGATTATGTGTATCACTACGATCGAGATCCAACGAACTATTTTCATTGGGTGTGTAACCATATAAGGTTTTATTCATGTAAACAGAACAACAATTTATTCTCTTACTTAAATGAATAACCGTATTACAATAAACATGATCAAATCATATTCATGCTTAACGCAAACACCAAATAACACTTATTCAGGTTCAACACTAATCCCGAAAGTATAGGGAGTGTGCGATGATGATCATATCAATCTTGGAACCACTTCCAACACACATCGTCACTTCACCCTTAACTAGTCTCTGTTTATTCTGCAACTCCCGTTTCGAGTTACTAATCTTAAGCAACTGAACTAGTATCAAATACTGAGGGGTTGCTATAAACACTAGTAAAGTACACATCAATAACATGTATATCAAATATACTTATGTTCACTTTGCCATCCTTCTTATCTACCAATCACTTGGGGTAGTTCCGCTTCCAGTGACTAGTCCCTTTGCAGTAGAAACACTTAGTCTCAGGCTTAGGACCAGACTTGGGCTTCTTCACTTGAGCAGCAACTTGCTTGCTGTTCTTCTTGAAGTTACCCTTCTTCTTTCCTTTGCCCTTTTTCTTGAAACTAGTGGTCTTGTCTACCATCAACACTTGATGTTTTTTTCTCGATTTCTACCTTCGTCAATTTCCGCATTATGAAGAGCTTGGGAATCGTTTCTGTTATCCCTTGCATATCATAGTTCATCACGAAGTTCTACTAACTTGGTGATGGTGACTAGAGAATTCTGTCAATCACTATCTTATCTGGAAGATTAACTCCCACTTGATTCAAGCGATTGTAGTACTCAGACAATCTGAGCATATGCTCACTAGTTGAGCGATTCTCCTCCATCTTTTAGCTATAGAACTTGTTGGAGACTTCATATCTCCCAACTCGGGTATTTGCTTGAAATATTAACTTCAACTCCTGGAACATCTCATATGGTCCATGACGTTCAAAACGTCTTTGAAGTCCCGATTCTAAGCTGTTAAGCATGGTGCACTAAACTATCAAGTAGTCATCATATTGAGCTAGCCAAACGTTCATAACGTCTGCATCTGCTCCTGCAATAGGCCCGTCACCTAGCGGTGCATCAAGGACATAATTATTCTGTGCAGCAATGAGGATAAACCTCAGATCACGGATCCAATCCGCATCATTGCTACTAACATCTTTCAACACAATTTTTCTCTAGGAACATATCAAAATAAACATATGAAAGCAATAACGCAAGCTATTGATCTACAACATAATTTGAAAAATACTACCAGGACTAAGTTCATGATAAATTTAAGTTCAATTAATCATATTACTTAAGAACTCCCACTTAGATAGACATCCCTCTAATCCTCTAAGTGATCACGTGATCCAAATCAACTAAACCATAACCGATCATCACGTGAAATGGAGTAGTTTTCAATGGTGAACATCGTTATGTTGATCATATCTACTATATGATTCACGCTCGACCTTTCGGTCTCCGTGTTCCGAGGCCATATCTGCATTTGCTAGGCTCGTCAAGTTTAACCCGAGTATTCTGCGTGTGCAAAACTGGCTTGCACCCGTTGTAGATGGATGTAGAGCTTATCACACCCGATCATCACGTGGTGTCTGGGCACGACGAACTTTGGCAACGGTGCATACTCAGGGAGAACACTTCTTGATAATTTAGTGAGAGATCATCTTATAATGCTACCGTCAATCAAAGCAAGATAAGATGTATAAAAGATAAACATCATATGCAATCAAAATATGTGACATGATATGGCCATCATCATCTTGCGCCTTTGATTTCCATCTCCAAAGTATTGTTATGATCTCTATCGTCACCGGAATGACACCATGATCTCCATCATCTTGATCTATATCAATGTGTCGTCACGTGGTCGTCTCGCCAACAATTGCTCTTGCAACTATTGCTATCGCATAGCAATAAAGTAAAGTAGTTATTGGGAGCTTGCATCTTATGCAATAGAGAGACAACCATAAGGATTTTGCCAGTTGCCGATAACTTCAACAAAACATGATCATCTCATACAACAACTTATATCTCATCACGTCTTGACCATATCACATCACAACATGCCCTGCAAAAACAAGTTAGACGTCCTCTACTTTGTTGTTGGAAGTTTTACGTGGCTGCTACGGGCTTAAGCAAGAACCAATCTTACCTACGCATCAAAACCACAACGATAGTTTGTCAAGTTGGTGTTGTTTTAACCTTCGCAAGGACCGGGCGTACCCACACTCGGTTCAACTAAAGTTGGAGAAACTGTCACCCGCTAGCCACCTTTGTGCAAAGCACGTCGGCAGAACCGGTCTCGCGTAAGCGTACGCGTAATGTCGGTCCGGGCCTCTTCATCAAACAATATCGCCGAACCAAAGTATGACATGCTGGTAAGCAGTATGACTTATATCGCCCACAACTCACTTGTGTTCTACTCGTGCATATAACATCAACACATAAAACCTAGGCTCGGATGCCACTATTGGGGAACGTAGTAATTTCAAAAAAATTCCTACGCACACGCAAGATCATGTGATGCATAGCAACGAGGGGAGAGTGTGATCTACGTACCATGTAGATCGACAACGGAAGCGTTTGGTTGATGTAGTCGTACGTCTCCACGGTTCGACCGATCCAAGCACCGTTACTCCGGCACCTCCGAGTTCTTGGCACACGTTCAGCTCGATGAACGATCCCCGGGCTCCGATCCAGCAAAGCGTCGGGGAGGAGTTCCGTCAGCACGATGGCGTGGTGACGATCTTGATGTTCTACCGTCGCAGGCTTCGCCTAAGCACCGCTACAATATGACCGAGGTGGAATAATGGTGGAGGGCAACCGCACACGGCCTAAGGAACGATCACGAAGATCAAACTTGTGTGTTCCATGGGGTGCCCCTTGCCTCAGTATATAAAGGATGGAGGAGGAGGAGGCCGGCCAAGGCTTTGGTGGCAGCGGATGTGGAGTCCTAACTAGGACTCCAAGGTCCTAGTAAGGAGTCCACCAAGAGGGGAGGAAGGGAGAAGGAAGTGGAAGGAGAAGGAAAGGTGGCCGCCCCCTTTTCCCTAGTCCAATTCGACCCAGAGGGGAGGGGGGGCGCAGCAGCCCCTTGGCCCTTTCTCCTCTTCCCACTAAAGCCCATCAAGGCCCATTGCTTCTCCCGTAACTACCCGGTACTCCGAAAAATACCCGAATCACTCGGAACCTATCCGAAGTCCGAATATAGTCCTCCAATATATCGATCTTTACGTCACGACCATTTCGAGACTCCTCGTCATATCCCCGATCTCATCCGGGACTCCGAACTCCTTCGGTACATCAAAACTCATAAACTCATAATATAACTGTCATCGAAACCTTAAGCGTGTGGATCCTACGGTTCGAGAACAATGTAGACATGATTGAGACACGTCTTCGGTCAATAACCAATAGCGGGACCTGGATGCCCATATTGGCTCCTACATATTCTACGAAGATCTTTATCGGTCAGACCGCATAACAACATACGTTGTTCCCTTTGTCATCGGTATGTTACTTGCCCGAGATTCGATCGTCGGTATCTTAATACCTAGTTCAATCTCGTTACCGGCAAGTCTCTTTACTCGTTCCGTAATACATCATCTCACAACTAACTCATTAGTTGCAATGCTTGCAAGGCTTATGTGATGTGCATTACCGAGAGGGCCCAGAGATACCTCTCCGACAATCGGAGTGACAAATCCTAATCTCGAAATACGCCAACCCAACATGTACCTTTGGAGACACCTGTAGAGCTCCTTTATAATCACCCAGTTACGTTGTGACGTTTGGTAGCACACAAAGTGTTCCTCCGGCAAACGGGAGTTGCATAATCTCATAGTCATAGGAACATGTATAAGTCATGAAGAAAGCAATAGCAACATACTAAACGATCAGGTGCTAAGCTAATGAAATGGGTCATGCCAATCACATAATTCTCCTAATGATGTGATCCCGTTAATCAAATAACAACTCTTTTGTTTATGGTTAGGAAACATAACCATCTTCGATTAACGAGCTAGTCAAGTAGAGGCATACTAGTGACACTTTGTTTGTCTATGTATTCACACAAGTATTATGTTTCCGGTTAATACAATTCTAGCATGAATAATAAACATTTATCATGATATAAGGAAATAAATAATAACTTTATTATTGCCTCTATGGCATATTTCCTTCACGTCTATGATCGAGCTCTTGTATACGAGCCCTCGAGGCCCCTGGCTTGTAATATGATACTTGTATGACTTATTTTATTTGTAGAGTTGTGTTGTGATATCTTCCCGTGAGTCCCTGATCTTAATCGTACATGTTTGCGTGTATGATTAGTGTATGATTGAATTGGGGGCGTCACAAGTTGGTATCAGAGCCGACTGCCTGTAGGAATCCCCCTTCCACACTCCTTGGCCGAAGTCGAGTCTAGACATTGCAAAAACTTTTACTAACATGGCTGTGTGCCTTACGGGCCCACGTCGCCATTGGGTGGTATTAGGATATTTTACTCCTTGTTTATACTCTGGGACTCTGATCTCTCTTCTATTCAGGTTTAACGAATTTTGCTAAATCTAACATTAGGATCTCGTTATCACTTTCACCCGGAGAGCCCCCTTTTACTGTTGATCGCCTGCTACACGTGAAGACCCTGAAGATACTCTCCGCTATTAACCCGAGAACTTGTGTTCATCGCGTTTGCAATTCCCCTTCCACCGTCAACCCTTATGGATAACTACTTGCAGTTGTTATTCTTACATTCATCCCCAGTTGGTATTGTTATTACAAGATACCCCGAAATACTCGTCGATGTTTTGATAATCCTTTGAGCCTACTGCGTTGCTGTTCTTTGTCACCTGAATACCCCTACGGATAATTCTCGCACTTATCGAGTATCCGCTCATCCCCCAGTTGTTCATGTGTTACACAATGGTCTTCAAAATACTATTCGATCCTCCAAAAATCCTTAGTAGCTTATTGCTGTGCAATAATTGTCTGCTTGCATGATGGATGCTTTCCATATGTCTGGCAGTATTCATTAGTATCCTTAGGCACCGTCATTTTGATCCTTTTGATTCAACATGAGTGCGAATGCACACAATCATCAGTTGATCCTTTTAAATTATCTTTCCGGCTCAGACGTCCTTTTAAACATGAGCTGGTTCTCAACCAATCCAATTGCCGTCGATTGTACCCCTAAGGCTATTCAACTTATCCATCCCTAATCAGAACATTGCTTCTGATCCCTTGATTTGAAAATCATAATTCCTTTGCATTTGAGCTCTGGATTAGTCAGTTATTTCTATAATCCAATGCCTTTGCATGGTTTCTTCCTCTGGTTGAGTACTGATGCTTACATCAGATCCCTTGAGGACCATCAGATCCTATTTGGATTTTATCCGACAACGTCCTTCATATTCAACCACTTTGGAAGTTCTTTCCCTGATACATAATGCCATTGGAAAATCCTATTCCTTGATTTGGCCTACCATGCTCTGCTTTTGAGCTGGTGATATTTACTCTTGAAGCTTGTGGTATATGTTTCTAAGATGCCCCGATGGGTTGAACCTATACCTTCTCTAAAACCATGTGAACCCGAAAGTTTTCACGAGTCATACTCTTCTGGTGCTTCGCCGGATAAAATTTCAACACTACAACTTCTTTGAAGACAAGAAGTGAATGAAATGTTATGCATTAACGAAGTGGGAGTCGACCTTGAACTTAGTGTTCATGCCCATGGACCCGATGTGGAACTTATCATGGAAGCTTCTTGCAAAACTTTTAATCAGTTGGATAATTCTTTTGGTGTCTTTGAATTGGATCCCTTGCAACTATGGTTTCGACCATATTGATATTCCTTGATTCCTTTTCTCGGACAAGTTAAAGTACTTGTCTTTTGCAAGATCAATACACTTGTCAACCCTCTATGTTGCTCTACATCTGAGTATTACCCTCTGGTATCTTGATAATATCACCGAACCATGTTGCTTATTATGAGCCTTCATTAAGTATTATTCCTCACCGATTCCAATGTCTGCCGGTTCCGAGTTGTTAGTCACTCGAGGACACCGATAACTAAATCGGGTCCGCACCACGATTAAACAACTCTTAGTAATCTCCTTTACTCACGAGTTTGTACTCGAGCATGTCGATCCTAGCCTGATCGACTATCATCATAGTGCTAATTTTCACTATGCTACCTGGCCCTTCTCCCGGTAGCAAAATTTTCGACGATGAGCTAAGATTATGTCCATCTTCCTCCTCATATCATTTCTCCTTGAACAACAAACTTGATTTCGAGTTTATGTCATACCCTTGGTTCAAATAACCTTTCGCTTCACCATTCCCTTGACTTGATGTCATCGCCGACCGATTACATCTTGAAATCTCTCGACTGCTATGTCGTGATCATCATCAGCATTCTGAGCTCTTCCAGGATATCAATTGAAATTATGTTGAGAAAGACCATCCTTGCCCTCGATGATTGGTTTTATCATCGACCACTCTACTGCCTTCCCTCCAGCACAAACTTGTTTGTGTTTTGTGTTATACCTTGAGTTCCTTGCTATCCAGCAATTGTTCTTCTTTACTCGGAACATTACCATCTCTTATGTCATCAATATTGTATGAATTACACCACCTCTTAAGAATTTGTGATACAGTGATGCTTCTCACCATCACCATTCTTTTCTTGGTCCCCGTGTTGAGTGAACTCTGTTGTGCAAATTTAATATCTCTAGCAACCCTATTGCTTCAGAGTTATTGGACAATAATTCCCATTTAGTGTGTTGGTTGCTCAATCTCCATTCCGACGTTGGGCATGCAACCCAACCCATATTTCGAGTGCACCTTTCAACCCTTGTTTAATTGTGTATGTTCTCCTGCAGCATACATCATTAAGTCATTTGATCTGGCTAATGCTATCTCCTTGTTCACATAGTTGTGGAAATCCATCCTTTTTGGAAATGTCAATGGATTGTCGCTGAGTCAATCAGTCATCTCCTCACCACTCCTTGATTTAATGATGAACTCTTGTTTCGGAACTCGCTACCATAGTACATTTCTCGAGAATCTTACAATGTCGTCTCGTCAATTGTGTTGCACCTTTTCTTCTCAGGCATCCTGAGTCTGAGGTATCCTGACACCAATTAGATCTAAATTTCGGACAGATATGATGGTTGGAACATATTTCCAAGAGTTATAAATGTTGGTCTTTATACGGCCCGGTAAGGTGATGTCATGCTTAGCACACCTGGCCAAATGAACTAGTTTCCTTTTTAGCAAGGTTAGCGATTCTTCCATGAGGAAATCGTAAGACTTATTCTATAAGTTGTTTCTGATGGATCCTTTGTGTGTCCAAAAATCTGACCCTTACTTGTGAAGGAAATATGCCCTAGAGGCAATAATAAAGTTTTATATTATTTCCTTATTTCATGATTAAATGTTTATTATTCATGCTAGAATTGTATTAACCGGAAACATAATACATTGTGTGAATACATAGGACAAACAGAGTGTCACTAGTATGCCTCTACTTGACTAGCTCGTTTAATTCAAAGATGGGTTATGTTTCCTAACCATAGACAAAGAGTTGTTATTTGATTAATGGGATCACCATCATTAGGAGAATGATGTGATTGACATGACCCATTCCATTAGCTTAAGCACCCGATCGTTTAGTATGTTGCTATTTGCTTTTTCTTCATGACTTATACATGTTCCTATGACTATGAGATTATGCAACTCCCGTTTGCCGGAGGACACTTTGGGTGCTACCAAACGTCACAACGTAACTGGGATTATAAAGGAGCATTACAGGTGTCTCCAGGTACATGTTGGGTTGGCGTATTTCAAGATTAGGATTTGTCACTCCGATTTGTTCGGAGAGGTATCTTTGGGCCCCTCTCGGTAATTGCACATCCACATAAGCCTTGCAAGCATTACAACTAATATGTTTAGTTGTTGAGAATGATGTATTACGGAGACGAGTAAAGAGACTTGCGGTAACGAGATTGAACTAGGTATTGGAACATACGATGACAAAAGGAACAACGTATGTTGTTTATGCGGTCTGACCCGATAAAGATCTTCGTAGAATATGTAGGAGCCAATATGGGCATCCAGGGTCCCGCTATTTGGTTATTGACCGGAAGACGTGTCTCGGTTCATGTCTAACATTGTTCTCGAACCGTAGGGTCCGCACGCTTAAAGGTTTCGATGACAGTTATATTATGAGTTTATGAGTTTTGATGTACCGAGGAGTTCGGAGTCCCGGATGAGATCGGACATGACGAGGAGGTCTCGAAATTGTCGAGATGTAAAAGATCGATATATTGGACGACTATATTCGGACACCGGAAAGGGTTCCAGTGATTCGGGGTATTTTTCGGGAGTACCGGGTTAGTACGGAGAAGCAATGGGCCTTGATGGGCTTTAGTGGGAAGAGGAGAAAGGGGCCAAGGGGATGCCTGCGCCCCCCTCCCCTCTTGGTCCGAATTGGACTAGGGAAAGGGGGGCCGGCCACCTTTCCTTCTTCCTCCACTTCCTTCTCCCTTCCTCCCCTCTTGGTGGACTCCTACTAGGGACTTGGAGTCCTAGTAGGACTCCACATCCTGGCCGCACCAACCTTGGCCGGCCTCCTCCTCCTCCATCCTTTATATACTGAGGCAAGGGGCACCATAGACACAAGTTGATCCTCGTGATCGTTCCTTAGCCGTGTGCGGGTGCCCCTGCCACCATATTCCACCTCGGTCATATCGTTTTGTAGTGCTTAGCGAAGCCCTGCGTCGGGTAGAACATCATCATCGTCACCACGCCGTTGGTGCTAAACGGAACTCATCCCGAAGCTTTGCTGGATCGGAAGCCCGGGGAGCGTCATCGGAGTTGTACGTGTGCTAGAACTCGGAGAGGTGCCAGAGTAACGGTGCTTGGATCGGCCGGATCGGGAAGAAGACGTATGACTACTTCCTCTTATGTTGTGTCAACGCTTCCGTTGCGATCTACAAGGGGACGTAGATTCATACTCTCCCCTCGTTGCTAATGCATCACCATGATCTTGCGTGTGCGTAGGAAAAAATTTTGAAATTACTACGTTTCCCCAACAGTGGCATCCGAGCCAGGTTTTATGCGTTTGATGTTATATGCACGAGTAGAACACAAGTGAGTTGTGGGCGATATAAGTCATACTGCTTACCAGCATGTCATACTTTGGTTCGGCGGTATTGTTGGATGAAGCGGCCCGGACCGACATTACGCGTACGCTTACGCGAGACTGGTTTTCTCCGACGTGCTTTGCACACAGGTGGCTAGCGGGTGTCAGTTTCTCCAACTTTAGTTGAACCGAGTGTGGCTACGCCCGGTCCTTGCGAAGGTTAAAACAGCACCAACTTGACAAACTATCGTTGTGGTTTTGATGCATAGGTAAGATTTGTTCTTGCTTAAGCCCGTAGCAGCCACGTAAAACTTGCAACAACAAAGTAGAGGACGTCTAACTTGTTTTTGCAGGGCATGTTGTGATGTGATATGGTCAAAACGTGATGAGATATAAGTTGTTGTATGAGATGATCATGTTTTGTTAAAGTTATACGGAACTGGAAAAAGCCTTATGGTTGTCTCTTTATTGCATAAGATGCAAGCGCCAAATAATTGCTTTACTTTATCACTAAACGGTAGCGATGGTCGTACAAGCATAAGATTGGCGAGATGACAACGATGCTACGATGGAGATCAAGGTGTCGCGCCGGTGAGGATGGTGATCATGGCGGTGCTTCGGAGATGGAGATCACAGGCACAAGAAGATGATGGCCATATCATATCACTTATATTGATTGCATGTGATGTTTATCTTTTATGCATCTTATCTTGCTTTGATTGACGGTAGCATTATAATATGATCTCTCACTAAATTATCAAGAAGTGTTCTCCCTGAGTATGCACCGTTGCCAAAGTTCGTCGTGCCCAGACACCACGTGATGATCGGGTGTGATAAGCTCTACGTCCATCTACAACGGGTGCAAGCCAGTTTTTACACACGCAGAATACTCAGGTTAAACTTGACGAGCCTAGCATATGCAGATATGGCCTCGGAACACGGAGACCGAAAGGTCGAGCGTGAATCATATAGTAGATATGATCAACATAATGATGTTCACCATTGAAAACTAATCCATTTCACGTGATGATCGGTTATGGTTTAGTTGATTTGGATCACGTAATCACTTAGAGGATTAGAGGGATGTCTATCTAAGTGGGAGTTCTTAAGTAATATGATTAATTGAACTTAAATTTATCATGAACTTAGTCCTGGTAGTATTAGCATATCTATGTTGTGGATCAATAGCTCGCGTTGTTGCTTTCATATGTTTATTTTGATATGTTCCTAGAGAAAAATTGTGTTGAAAGATGTTAGTAGCAATGATGCGGATTGGATCCGTGATCTGAGGTTTTTCCTCATTGCTGCACAGAAGAATTATGTCCTTGATGCACCGCTAGGTGACGGGCCTATTGCAGGAGCAGATGCAGACGTTATGAACGTTTGGCTAGCTCAATATGATGACTACTTGATAGTTTAGTGCACCATGCTTAACGGCTTAGAATCGGGACTTCAAAGACGTTTTGAACGTCATGGACCATATGAGATGTTCCAGGAATTGAAGTTAATATTTCAAGAAAATACCCGAGTTGAAAGATATGAAGTCTCCAACAAGTTCTATAGCTAAAAGATGGAGGAGAATCGCTCAACTAGTGAGCATGTGCTCAGATTGTCTGGGTACTACAATCGCTTGAATCAAGTGGGAGTTAATCTTCCAGATAAAATAGTGATTGACAGAATTCTCTAGTCACCATCACCAAGTTAGTAGAACTTCGTGATGAACTATAATATGCAAGGGATGACAAAAGTAATTCCCAAGCTCTTCGTGATGCTGAAATCGACGAAGGTAGAAATCAAGAAAAACATCAAGTGTTGATGGTTAACAAGACCACTAGTTTCAAGAAAAGGGCAAAGGGAAGAAGGGGAACTTCAAGAAGAACGGCAAGCAAGTTGCTGCTCAAGTGAAGAAGCCCAAGTCTGGTCCTAAGCCTGAGACTAAGTGCTTCTACTGCAAAGGGACTGGTCACTAGAAGCGGAACTACCCCAAGTGATTGGCGGATAAGAAGGATGGCAAAGTGAAACATAAGTATATTTGATATACATCTTATTGATGTGTACTTTACTAGTGTTTATAGCAACCCCTCAGTATTTGATACTAGTTCAGTTGCTGGGATTAGTAACTCGAAACGGGAGTTGTCAGAATAAACAGAGACTAGTTAAGGGTGAAGTGACGATGTGTGTTGGAAGTGGTTCCAAGATTGATATGATCATCATCGCACACTCCCTATAATTTCGGGATTAGTGTTGAACCTAAATAAGTGTTATTTGGTGTTTGCGTTCAGCATGAATATGATTTGATCATGTTTATTACGGTTATTCATTTAAGTAAGAGAATAAATTGTTGTTCTGTTTACATGAATAAAACCTTATATGGTTACACACCCAATGAAAATAGTTCGTTGGATCTCGATCATAGTGATACACATAATCATAATATTGAAACCAAAAGATGCAAAGTTAATAATGATAGTGCAACTTATTTGTGGCACTGCTGTTTAGGTCATATTGGTGTAAAGCGCATGAAGAAACTCCATGCTGATGGGCTTTTGGAATCACTTGATTATGAATCAGTTTATGCTTGCGAACCATGCCTCATGGGCAAGATGACTAAGACTCCGTTCTTCGGAACAATGGAGCGAGCAACAGATTTGTTGGAAATCATACATACTGATGTATGTGGTCCGATGAATATTGAGGCTCGCGACAGGTATCATTATTTTCTGATCTTCACAGATGATTTGAGCAAGATATGAGTATATCTACTTGATGAAACATAAGTCTGAAACATTTGAAAAGTTCAAAGAATTTCAGAGTGAAGAGAAAAATCATCGCAACAAAAAAATAAAGTTTCTACGATATGATCGTAGAGAAGAGTACTTGAGTTACGAGTTTGGGTTTCAGTTAAAAACAATGTGAAATAGTTTCACTACTCACGCCACCTGGAACACCACAATGTAATGGTGTGTCCGAACGTCATAACCGTACTTTATTAGATATGGTGCGATCTATGATATCTCTTACCGATCTACCACTATCGTTTTGGGGTTATGCATTAGAGACAGCTGCATTCACGTTAAATAGGGCACCATCTAAATCCGTTGAGACGACACCGTATGAACTATGGTTTGGCAAGAAACCTAAGCTGTTGTTTCTTAAAGTTTGAGGTTGCAATGCTTATATCAAAAAGTTTCAACCTGATAAGCTCAAACCCAAATCGGAGAAATGTGTCTTCATAGGATATCCAAAGGAAACTATTGGATACACCTTCTATCACAGATCCGAAGGCAAGACTTTTGTTGCTAAATTCGGAAACTTTCTAGAGAAGGGTTTTCTCTCGAAAGAAGTGAGTGGGAGGAAAGTAGAAAACTTGATAAGGTAATTGTACCTTCTCCCTCATTGGAAAGTAGTTCATCACAAAAATCTGTTCTTGTGACTACTACACCAATTAGTGAGGAAGATAATGATGATGATCATGTAACTTCAGATCAAGTTACTACCGAATCTCGTAAGTAAACTAGAGTAAGATCCGCACCAGAGTGGTACGGTAATCCTGTTCTAGAAATCATGTTACTAGACCATGACGAACTTGCGAACTATGAGGAAGCGATGATGAGCCTAGATTCCGCGAAATGGTTTGAGGCCATGAAATCTGAGATATGATCCATGTATGAGAACAAAGTATGGACTTTGGTTGACTTGCCCGATGATCGGCAAGCCATAGAAAATAAATGGATCTTCAAGAGGAAGACGGACGCTGATAGTAGTGTTATTATCTACAAAGCTAGACTTGTCGCAAAAGGTTTTTCGACAAGTTCAAGGTGTTGACTACGATGAGAGATTCTCACTCGTATCTATGCTTAAGTCTGTCTGAATCATGTTAGCAATTGCCGCATTTTATGAAATCTGGCAAATGGATAAACAAAACTGAATTCCTTAATGGATTTATTGAAGAAGAGTTGTATACGATGCAACTAGAAGGTTTTGTCAATCCGAAAGGTACTAACAAAATGTGCAAGCTCCAGCGATCCATCTGTGAACTGGTGCAAGCATCTCGGAGTTGGAACATACGCTTTGATGAGTTGATCAAAGCATATAGTTTTATACAGACTTGCGGTAAAGCCTGTATTTGCAAGAAAGTGAGTGGGAGCACTACGGCATTTCTGATAAGTATATATGTATGACATATTGTTGATCAAAAATAATGTAGAATTATTCTACAAAGCATAAAGGAGTGTTTGAAAGGATTTTTTCAAAGAAAACCTCGGTGAAGCTGCTTACATATTGAGCATCAAGATCTATAGAGATAGATCAAGATGCTTGATAAGTTTTTTCAATGAGTACATACCTTGACAAGATTTTGAAATAGTTCAAAATAGAACAGTCAAAGAAAGAATTCTTGCCTGTGTTACAAGGTGTGAAGTTGAGTAAGACTCAAAGCCTGACCACGGCAGAAAATAGAATGAGAATGAAAGTCATTCCCTATGCCTTGGCCATAGGTTCTATAAAGTATGCCATGCTGTGTACCAGACCTATTGTATACCCTACACTAATTTTGGCAAGGGAGTACAATAGTGATCTAGGAGTAGATCACTGGACAGCGGTCAAAATTATCCTTAGTGGAATAAGGATATGTTTCTCGATTATGGAGGTGACAAAAGGTTCGTCGTAAAAGGGTTACGTCGATACAAGTTTTGGCACTGATCCGGATGACTCTTAGTCTTCATCTGGATACATATTGAAAGTGGGAGCAATTAGCTAAAGTAGCTCCGTGCAGAGCATTGTAGACATAGAAAATTGCAAAATACTTACGGATCTGAATATGGCAGACCCGTTGACTAAACTTCTCTCACAAGCAAAACATGATCACACCTTAGTACTCTTTGGGTGTTAATCACATAGCAATGTGAACTAGATTACTGACTCTAGTAAGCCCTTTGGGTGTTGGTCACATATCGATGTGAACTATGGGTGTTAACCACATAAAGATGTGAACTATTGATGTTAGATCACATGGCGATGTGAACTAGATTATTGACTCTAGTGCAAGTGGGAGACTGAAGGAAATATGCCCTAGAGGCAATAATAAAGTTATTATTTATTTCCTTATTTCATGATAAATGTTTATTATTCATGCTAGAATTGTATTAACCGGAAACATAATACATGTGTGAATACATAGACAAACAGAGTGTCACTAGTATGCCTCTACTTGACTAGCTCGTTAATCAAAGATGGTTATGTTTCCTAACCATGAACAATGAGTTGTTATTTGATTAACCGGATCACATCATTAAGAGAATGATCTGATTGACATGACCCATTCCATTAGCTTAGCACCCGATCGTTTAGTATGTTGCTATTGCTTTCTTCATGACTTATACATGTTCCTATGACTATGAGATTATGCAACTCCCGTTTACCGGAGGAACACTTTGGGTACTACCAAACGTCACAACGTAACTGGGTGATTATAAAGGAGTACTACAGGTGTCTCCAAAGGTACATGTTGGGTTGGCGTATTTCGAGATTAGGTTTTGTCACTCCGATTGTCGGAGAGGTATCTCTGGGCCCTCTCGGTAATGCACATCACTTAAGCCTTGCAAGCATTGCAACTAAATGAGTTAGTTGCGGGATGATGTATTACAGAACGAGTAAAGAGACTTGCCAGCAACGAGATTGAACTAGGTATTGGAATACCGACGATCGAATCTCGGACAAGTAACATACCGATGACAAAGGGAACAACGTATGTTGTTATGCGGTCTGACCGATAAAGATCTTCATAGAATATGTAGGAGCCAATATGGGCATCCAGGTCCCGCTATTGGTTATTGACTGGAGACATGTCTCGGTCATTTCTACATTATTCTCGAACCCGTAGGGTCCGCACGCTTAAGGTTACGATGACTGCTATATTATGAGTTTATGCATTTTGATGTACCGAAGGTTGTTCGGAGTCCCGGATGTGATCAAGGACATGACGAGGAGTCTCGAAATGGTCGAGACATAAAGATTGATATATTGGAAGCCTATGTTTGGATATCGGAAGTGTTCCGGGTGAAATCGGGATTTTATCGGAGTACCGGGAGGTTACCGGAACCCCCCGGGAGCTAAATGGGCCATGATGGGCCTTAGTGGAAAAGAGAAGAGGCAGCCCTACATGGGCCGCGCGCCCCTCCCCTCCCTTGGTCCGAATTGGACAAGGAGAGGGGGTCGGCCCCCCTCTCTCTTTTCCCCCCTCCACAAGTCCTATTCCAACTAGGATTGGGGGTGGGGGAATCCTACTCCCAGAGGGAGTAGGACTCTCCTGGCGCGCCCTATGTGGCCGGCCAGCCTCCCCCCTTTGGTCCTTTATATACTGAGGCAGAGGCAAAGATCGATATATTGGACGACTATATTCGGACATCGGAAAGGTTCCGAGTGATTCGGGTATTTTTCGGAGTACCGGGTAGTTACGGGAGAAGCAATGGGCCTTGATGGCTTTAGTGGGAGAGGAGAAAGGGCCAAGGGGCTGCTGCGCCCCCCCTCCCCTCTGGTCCGAATTGGACTAGGGAAAGGGGGGCCGGCCACTTTCCTTCTTCCTCCACTTCCTTTCTCCCTTCCTCCCCTCTTGGTGGACTCCTACTAGGACTTGGAGTCCTAGTAGGACTCCACATCCTGGCCGCACCAACCTTGGCCGGCCTCCTCCTCCTCCATCCTTTATATATTGAGGCAAGGGGCACCCCATAGACACAAGTTGATCCTCGTGATCGTTCCTTAGCCGTGTGCGGTGCCCCCTGCCACCATATTCCACCTCACTCATATCGTTGTAGTGCTTAGGCGAAGCCCTGCGTCGGTAGAACATCATCATCGTCACCACGCTGTTGTGCTGACGTAACTCATCCCCGAAGCTTTGCTGGATCGGAGCCCGGGGAGCGTCATCGAGCTGTACGTGTGCTATGAACTCGGAGGTGCTGGAGTAACGGTGCTTGGATCGGTCAGATCGGGAAGAAGACATACGACTACTTCCTCTACGTTGTGTCAACGCTTCTGTTGCGATCTACAAGGTTACGTAGATCATACTCTCCCCTATCGTTGCTATGCATCACCATGATCTTGCGTGTGCGTAGGAAAATTTTGAAATTACTACGTTCCCCAACAACTTGATGACCATGTCAATGCTATCTCGAAGCATGTCTGTGGTACTCCGATTTTCAATAAGAGCATTTTAAGCACAATGCTAAATTCTCTTTATCAATTATCCAAACACCGTTGTATGGGTAATTTCATGAAATTTCTCTCCCCTTTCCTAAAGGGTTTTCTATGTTATATCGTGTCATGGCTATCATGCTCTGTTTGTCCTTAGCGAAGGATATACCCCTG
The DNA here is from genome assembly GCF_003073215.2 of Triticum urartu. Classification (NCBI taxonomy): domain Eukaryota; kingdom Viridiplantae; phylum Streptophyta; class Magnoliopsida; order Poales; family Poaceae; genus Triticum; species Triticum urartu. The sequence continues at coordinate 496,622,441 of NC_053027.1, read as the reverse complement.
AAATGTGTGTATAAACACATTTTCCCCTTCCATTGTTCTGTTTAACCTGATGATCACGTTTTCCTTTCCATTGGTTTGTTTGACCTTTCTTGTGATCTATATACTCTAAGCAGTAATAATTCACTGCTTATGTAAACACCTCGGTGTACACCTCTGTTATGGAGACCCTGTTTCTATTGTTGATGACATTCCGGTAACCACCGATGGATGAGAACTTTGCCTATTGGTCCGCCTCGTTCAACGAGCAGGAAAAATGGTTCTCTTCATCCCTCGCCCTTGGTACCGATGTGGTTGTTGACATAACCGACAGACTAACCACTGACATGCCTTGCTTACATGACTGTGCAAGATGTCAACACCCTTCCTACTTTTAACCCACATGGTGGGCCCATAACCCACAGTTACACAGGATCGAAACCTGACTCTCCTGTACACCCCTGTTTCTAAAGTCATTCCTCACGCTTGGCTTCGTATGAAAGATCACGAGCCACCTTCCTAGTGATCTATTCTGGTATCAAACACAATACTTATTCTCGTTGCTCTGGACCCCTTTCACACTTTGTTTCAGGCATCGAACGATTGCCTGGCACTTGAAACTTCTTATTGCACCTTCGAACTTAACTCTCGATGTGTTTTAATTGTTCAAATCGAGAGGTACTCATAGGCTCATTCATGGGTTAATCCCAGATTATTACCCTATAACATTCTGTTGTTGCCGATCTGCCCCGTTACCTATTCATAAGTACGATGGAGCCTCCGAAGAAAGGATGACGACTTCATAATGATGACCTGAAGCAGTGGAATGAAGACGTCACTGTAATGGATCGACCTCTTCGAGAAGAGCAACCAAGAAACGAGAAGATTCGTTAGAATATCGTAACCAAATCCCTTCCCCCTTACTCCCACTCCTAAATCTCGGGACAAGATTTCTTGTAGTGGAGGAGAATTGTGACGCCCGGATAATTAAGCTACAATGATCCCACGCTAATGGTGCCACGTCACCACGGATTCTACTGCTAATCTATTGTTAGATCAAAACCGGTCCAAAATTCAAATTCAAAGTTTGGTAAATAATAAAAGTTTTCAAACATTAAAATAAAAATGTTCGGGTTGTACTAAATATTACATAGATAAATATGGTGTAGTAAGCACATTTTTATAAAAAAAGGCCTAAATAATTTAAAATGATTTAAAACAGAAAAGTAAACAAATAAAAGAAAAGAAAATACAAAAGAGAAAAACTAAACTAACAAAAAAAACAAAGAGAAAGCCCCCCCCCACTGGGCTAAGTGGCCCAGTTGGTCCTCCGCCGCCGAACGGGCCGGCCCACTCCCCGCACGCCCGCCTGGCCTATAGGCCACGCCCCGCTAACCCTAACCCCATCCCACGACCCCCACTTCCCCCCACTCATCTCCCCTCTCCCTCCCTCGTCCTCCCACACCGCCGCCACCACATAGCGCACACACAGGGGAGAGGAGCTCCTCGTCCCGATCCCCATGGCCGCTAGCGACCGCCTCGGGCCTCCTCGCACGCGCCCCTTCGACCGCTGGCGGGCCAAGCTAGCCTAGTGGATCCCGAAGCCCACCTCGCCGGGCCGCCCCATTCCCCCGCCCGTCGCCGGATCTCCCTCGTCGGACCTCCCCGAACACCGTCGAGCCCACTGCCTAGTCCCTACCACTCCCCGTGAGCTTCCCCCTCTCCCCCCGTCTCCGCCGCCTGCATCGCGGCACCTCCCCGCGCGCGCCCGCCTGCTGCCGCCGCGGCCACCTCTGCGCGCCCGCGCCGCATCGCCACCTCCCCTCCTTCCTCTCTCTTCTCACCGCGCACTCACCACGGCCCCTGGCGCTCCCCACCGCGCGGCCTCACTCACGCGCTAGCACCGTCCCATCGCCGTGCGCCGCTCCCCTGCTCCCCGCGTCGCGAGCTCCCGCCCCTGGCCTGACCTCCACTCGCCGGCGGCCGCGCTCGGGTCATACGCCCGCGCCCTGGCTACTCCAGCGCTCGCGCCGCCCCTGCCCTTGCTGTCCACCACCGCCGCCCGTCGCAGCGCCCGCGACCCCCCTGGACGCGCGCTTGCCTCGCTGCCGTGCCCCGCCTGCTGGTCATCGCTTCGCTCGGTGCCGCCTCCTCTGCCGCGCCACCGCGGCCCCTCCCGTCTCCGGCCGCTGCAGGCCCTGTCCCGCCGAGCCATGCTCACTGGCGGCGCGCCTTGGCCGCGGCCACGCCTCGGGCGTGTGCACGCGAGCCCTGGAGGGTCCGTCCCGCCCCACCGCCCGTTACGTCCGCCCGTTAAGGCTCCCTCTGAGCCACTGACCTTGGGGGCCCACCCCACAGAACGTTTCCAAAAAAAGAGGATTTATAAAAAAATTAATATAAAAATAATAAATATAATTAATTAATTAATTACAATAATAATTAACTTAATTAATTTTGATTAATTAAACTAAACAAATAATTAAACTAATTAAACATTAGTTATCTAATTAACCTGGTTAGTTAATTAGCTAATTAATTAGTATGACAGTGGGGCCCACCCCCTAATTAATACTAATTAGGTTAATTAAATTGATTAATTAAAATGTGACACTGACCAGTGGGACCCACTGGTCAGGTTGACCAGTCAACCCCCGTTGACTGCTGACGTTAGCATGACATCATGCTGATGTCATAAATCCATTTCGAATTAATTTAAATAATTAATTAAATTCTAGAAATTAATAAAATCTTTAGAAAATCATATCTTTTAATCCGTAACTCGGATTAAATTATTTTCAACATGAAAGTTGCTTAGAACGACGAGACGAACCCGAATACGCAACTCGTTCGTCCGCCACGCATCCCTAGCATACCAAACTCGCAACTTTCCCCCTCCGGTTCATCTGTCCGAAAATGCGAAACACCGGGAATACTTTCCCGGATGTTTTCCCCCTTCACCAGGTACCACCTCGTACCGCGTTAGGGCACACCTAGCATCACGCTTTGTCATGTCATGCATCGTCATGCATTTGTTTGCAATATATTTATTGTTTCTTTCCCTCTTCTCTCGCTAGACACCGAGACCGACGCCGCTGCTACCCAGTACGACTACGGTGTTGACGACCCGTCTCTCTTGCCAGAGCAACCAGGCAAGCCCCCCCTTGATCACCAAATATCGCCTACTCTCCTATATACTGCTTGCATTAGAGTAGTGTAGCATGTTACTGTTCTCCGTTAATCCTATCCTGATGTATAGCCTGTCATTGTTGCTACTACTGTTGATACCTTACCTGCAATCCTACATGCTTAGTATAGGTTGCTAGTAATCCATCAGTGGCCCTACATTCTAGTCCGTCTGCCATGCTATACTATTGGGCTGTGATCACTCGGGAGTTGATCACGGGTATATACTATATACTTTATATGTGATACTTGCGGTGACTAAAGACGGGTCAGCTCGTAGGAGTACCCGCGAGTGATCCACGGATTGGGTCCGAAAGGACATTTGTCCCGACGGCCCTCTGAGTGGATTTTTGTGGCGAAGCGACAGGGCAGGTTCAGACCACCTAGGAGAGAGGTGGGCCTGGCCCTGGTCGGCGTTCGCAGATACTTAACACGTTTAACGACATCTTGGTATTTGATCTGAGTCTGGCTACTGGCCTATATGCACTAACCATCTACGCGGGGACAGTTATGGGCACTCGACGTCGTGGTATCAGCCGAAGCCTTCATGACGTCAGCAACGGAGCGGCGCGCGCTGGATTGGACTGGAACGCCTGCTAGGCTAGGTCTGCTTCCGGCCGCCCACGCAACGTGCAGGTGTGCTAAGGGCGATGGGCCCAGACCCCTGGGCGCTTAGGTTTAGACCGGCGTGCTGACCTCTCTGTTGGTCTAGGTGGGGTTGCGACGTGTTGATCTTCCGAGGCCAGGCATGACCCAGAAAAGTGTGTCCGGCCAAATGGGATCGAGCGTGTTGGGTTATGTGGTGCACCCCTGCAGGGAAGTTAATCTATTCGAATAGCCGTGATCTTCGGTAACAGGATGACTTGGAGTTGTACCTTGACCTTATGACAACTAGAACCGGATACTTAATAAAACACACCCTTCCAAGTGTCAGATACAACCGGTGATCGCTCTCTCACAGGGCGACGAGGGGAGGATCATCGGTTAGGATTATGCTATGCGATGCTACTTGGAGGACTTCAGTCTACTCTCTTCTATATGCTGCAAGACGGAGGCTGCCAGAAGCGTAGTCTTCGACAGGATTAGCTATGCCCCTCTTATTCTGGCATTCTGCAGTTTAGTCCACTGATATGGCCCTTTACACATATATCCATGCATATGTAGTGTAGCTCCTTGCTTGCGAGTACTTTGGATGAGTACTCACGGTTGCCTTGTTCCCCCTTTTTCCCATTTCTCTACCCGATTGCTGCGACCAGACGATGGAGCCCAGGATCCAGACGCCACCTTCGACGACGACTCCTTCTACTCTGGAGGTGCCTACTACTACGTGCAGGCCGCTGACGATGACCAGGAGTAGTTTAGGAGGATCCCAGGCAGGAGGCCCGCGCCTCTTTCGATCTGTATCCCAGTTTGTGCTAGCCTTCTTAAGGCAAACTTGTTTAACTTATGTCTGTACTCAGATATTGTTGCTTCCGTTGACTCGTCTATGATCGAGCTCTTGTATACGAGCCCTCGAGGCCCCTGGCTTGTAATATGATGCTTGTATGACTTATTTTATTTGTAGAGTTGTGTTGTGATATCTTCCCGTGAGTCCCTGATCTTGATCGTACACGTTTGCGTGTATGATTAGTGTACGATTGAATCGGGGGCGTCACAGAAAGCAACCCGGGAGACTTGGAGTCCACGTAAGGGAAGCAACAAGGAAGCCACGAGGCAGGGGGCACGCCCTCCACCCTCTTGGGCCCCTCGTGGCTCCCCTGACGTATCTCTTCCGCCTATAGATATCCATATACCCTAAAACGATCGAGGAACACAATAGATCGGGAGTTCCGCCGCGAGAAGCCTCCGTAGCCATCGAAAACCAATCCAGACCCGTTCCGGCACCCTGCCAAAGGGGGGAATCCCTCTCTGGTGGCCATCTTCATCATCCCGGTGCTCTCCATGACGAGGAGGGAGTAGTTCTCCCTCGGGGCTGAGGGTATGTACCGGTAGCTATGTGTTTGATCTCTCTCTCTCGTGTTCTTGAGGTTGTACGATCTTGATGTATCGCGAGCTTTGCTATTATATTTGGATCCTATGATGTTTCTTCCCCCCTCTACTCTCTTGTAATGGATTGAGTTATCTTATCGGATTGAGTCTTTAAAGATTTGAGAACACTTGATGTATGTCTTGTCGTGCGTATCTGTGGTGACAATGGGATACCACGTGATTCACTTGATGTATGTTTTGGTGATCAACTTGCGGGTTTCGCCCATGAACCTATGCATAGGGGTTGGCACACGTTTTCGTTGTGATTCTCCGGTAGAAACTTTGGGGCACTCTTTGAGGTCCTATGTGTTGGTTGAATAGATGAATATGAGATTGTGTGATGCATATCGTATAATCATACCCACAGATACTTGAGGTGACATTGGGGTATCTAGTTGACATTAGGGTTTTGGTTGATTTGTGTCCTAGGGTGTTATTCTAGTACGAACTCTAGGGCTATTTGTGACACTTATAGGAATAGCCCAATGGATTGATTGGAAATAATAACTTTAAGGTGGTTTCGTACCCTACCATAATATCTTCGTTTGTTCTCCGCTATTAGTGACTTTGGAGTGACTCTTTGTTGCATGTTGAGGGATAGTTATGTGATCCAATTATGTTATTATTGTTGAGGGAACTTGCACTAGTGAAAGTATGAACCCTAGGCCTTGTTTCAACGCATTGCAATACCGTTTGTGCTCACTTTTATCATTAGTTACCTTGCTGTTTTTATAATTTCAGATTACAAAAACCTTTATCTACTATCCATATACCACTTGTATCACCATCTCTTCACCGAACTAGTGCACCTATACAATTTACCATTGTATTGGGTGTGTTGGGGACACAAGAGACTCTTTGTTATTTGGTTGCAGGGTTGCTTGAGAGAGACCATCTTCATCCTACGCCTCCTACGGATTCATAAATCTTAGGTCATCCACTTGAGGGAAATTTGCTACTGTCCTACAAACCTCTGCACTTGGAGGCCCAACAACGTCTACAAGAAAAAGGTTGTGTAGTAGACATCAGTCTCCCACCTGGACTTCATCCCGGATGGAGTTGAAGCGTCTCTTGATGTGCTTGATTTTTTTGTGAAATCTGGATTCTTTTGCCAAGGCAATTGCACCAGTATTGTCACAAAAGATTTTCATTGGACCCGATGCACTAGGTATGACACCTAGATCGGATATGAACTCCTTCATCCAGATTCCTTCATTCGCTGCTTCCGAAGCAGCAATGTACTCCGCTTTACATGTAGATCCTGCCACGACACTCTGTTTAGAACTGCTCCAACTGACAGCTCCACCGTTTAATATAAACACGTATCCGGTTTGCGATTTAGAATCGTCCGGATCAGTGTCAAAGCTTGCATCAACGTAACCATTTACGATGAGCTCTTTGTCACCTCCATAAACGAGAAACATATCCTTGGTCCTTTTCAGGTACTTCAGGATGTTCTTGACCACTTTCCAGTGATCCACTCCTGGATTACTTTGGTACCTCCCTGCTAGGCTAATAGCAAGGCACACATCAGGTCTGGTACACAGCATTGCATACATGATAGAGCCTATGGCTGAAGCATAGGGAACACTTTTCATTTTCTCTCTATCTTCTACAGTGGTCGGGCATTGAGTCTTACTCAATTTCACACCTTGTAACACAGGCATGAACCCTTTCTTAGCTTGATCCATTTTGAACTTCTTCAAAACTTTATCAAGGTATGTGCTTTGTGAAAGTCCAATTAAGCGTCTTGATCTATCTCTATAGATCTTGATGCCCGATATATAAGCAGCTTCACCGAGGTATTTCATTGAAAAACTTTTATTCAAGTATCCTTTTATGCTGTCCAGAAATTCTATATCATTTCCAATCAATAATATGTCATCCACATATAATATTAGAAATGCTATAGAGCTCCCACTCACTTTCTTGTAAACACAGGCTTCTCCAAAAGTCTGTATAAAACCATATGCTTTGATCACACTATCAAAACGTTTATTCCAACTCTGAGAGGCTTGCACCAGTCCATAAATGGATCGCTGGAGCTTGCACACTTTGTTAGCTCCCTTTGGATCGATAAAACCTTCAGGTTGCATCATATACAACTCTTCTTCCAGAAATCCATTCAGGAATGCAGTCTTTACATCCATTCGCCAAATTTCATAATTATAAAATGCGTCAATTGCTAACATGATCCGGACAGACTTAAGCATCTCTACGGGTGAGAAGGTCTCATCATAGTCAACTCCTTGAACTTGTCGAAAACCTTTTGCAACAAGTCGAGCTTTGTAGACAGTAACATTACCGTCAGCGTCTATCTTCTTCTTGAAGATCCATTTGTTCTCGATGGCTTGTCGATCATCGGGCAAGTCAACCAAAGTCCACACTTTGTTCCCATACATGGATCCCATCTCGGACTTCATGGCCTTAAGCCATTTTGCGGAATCTGGGCTCACCATCGCTTCCTCATAGTTCGTAGGTTCGTCATGGTCAAGTAACATGACCTCCAGAACTGGATTACCATACCACTCTGGTGCGGATCTTTCTCTGGTTGACCTACGAGGTTCAGTAGTAATTTGATCTGAAGTTTCATGATCATCATCATTAGCTTCCTCATTAATTGGTGTAGATGTCACAGGGACCGGTTTCTGTGATCAATTACTTTCCAATAAGGGAGCAGGTACAGTTACCTCATCAAGTTCTACTTTCCTCCCACTCACTTCTTTCGAGAGAAACTCTTTCTCTAGAAAGGATCCATTCTTAGCAACGAATATCTTGCCTTCGGATCTGCGATAGAAGGTGTACCCAATAGTTTCCTTTGGGTATCCTATGAAGACACATTTCTCCGATTTGGGTTCGAGCTTATCAGGTTGAAGCTTTTTCACATAAGCATCGCAGCCCCAAACTTTAAGAAACGACAGCTTTGGTTTCTTGCCAAACCATAGTTCATAAGGCATCGTCTCAACGGATTTTGATGGTGCCCTATTTAACGTGAATGCAGCCGTCTCTAAAGCATAACCCCAAAACGATAGCGGTAAATCAGTAAGAGACATCATAGATCACATCATATCTAGTAAAGTACGATTACGACGTTCCGACACACCATTACGCTGTGGTGTTCTGGGTAGCGTGAGTTGCAAAACTATTCCGCATTGTTTCAAATGTAGGCCAAACTCGTAACTCAAATATTCTCCTCCACGATCAGATTGTAGAAACTTTATTTTCTTATTACAATGATTTTCCACTTCACTCTGAAATTCTTTGAACTTTTCAAATGTTTCAGACTTATGTTTCATTAAGTAGATATACCCATATCTTCTCAAATCATCTATGAAGGTGAGAAAATAATGATACCCGCCGCGAGCCTCAATATTCATTGGACCACATACATCAGTATGTATGATTTCCAACAAATATGTTGCTCGCTCCATAGTTCCGGAGAACGGCGTTTTAGTCATCTTTCCCATAAGGCATGGTTCGCAAGTACCAAGTGATTCATAATCAAGTGTGAAAGTGCGTTATATCGACTAGAGGGGGGTGAATAGGCGATTTTTATGAAAGTCTTCAAAACGTGAGAGTTATGAAGACAAACAGTGAAGATTATGCCTATTACTATGCAGCGGAAGTTAGATTACACTAGGCCAGCCATGGTCATGTATTCAATAGAGTGAAAGCACAATGACAAACAGCTTCAGTGTAATAAGGATCAGGAAGAAGTTATGAAGCCAAACAGATCATACATTCACGTTGTGAAGACAAAGGATAAAGAAAGCATGCGATGGCTTCACAATGAGTAACAGTAAGAAAAGGAAGTGAAGATAAAACCAGTGACTCGTTGAAGACAATGATATGTTGGACCAGTTCCAGTTGCTGTGACAACTGTACGTCTGGTTGGAGCGGCTAGGTATTTAAACCTTAGGACACACAGTCCCGGACACCCAGTCCTGAACACACAGTTCAGGACACCAAGTCCTCACCGTATTCTCCTTGAGCTAAGGTCACTTAGTCCTCGCCCAATCACTCTGGTAAGTCTTCAAGGTAGACTCCCAAACCTTCACAGACTTCGTTCACTGGCAATCCACAATGTCTCTTGGATGCTCTGAACATGACGCCTAACCGTCTGGAGGATTCACAGTCCTCAAGTGTAATAAATCTTCAGATCACACAGACACGAAGACTTAAGTGATGCCCAATTTACTCTGGCTTTGGGTGGTTTGGGCTTTTCTCCTCACTGGGAATTTTTCTCTCAAAGGCTTCGAGGTGGGTTGCTCTCAAACGACAAAAGCCGTGCACTGAAATCTGAGCAGCCAACCGTTTATGATTGTGGGGGTGGGCTATTTATAGCCACTTGGCAACCCTACCTGATTTGTCCGAAATGACCCTGGGTCACTAAGGAACTGACACGTGTCTCAACGGTCAGATTTCGAACTCTCATGGCAACTTTACTTGGGCTACAAGCAAAGCTGACTTGTCCGGCTCTGGACAAGATTCGCTCTCATTGTCTTCACTCGAAGACATAGTTTTTGATTTAGGCATCACTTCAGTCATTCTGACTGGTTCTCCTGGACCCCACTTAACAGTACGGTGGTTCCTATGACTCAACACAAAAGAAAAAGAATTACGAAAGATCTAAGTCTTCGAGTTCCATAAGCTTCATAACGTGTCTTCTTTTGTCATAGTCTTCAATGTGAATATCTTCATATACCACCTTTGTCTTCAATGTCTTCATACATTTTTAGGGGTCATCTCTGGTAGTAAAACCGAATCACTGAGGGACTTCTACCTGTGTTTTCCTGCAATTCTCACAAACACATTAGTCCCTCAACTAGGTTTGTTGTCAATACTCCAAAACCAACTAGGGGTGGCACTAGATGCACTTACAAAGTGATTCCAAAAGTCCATCAGTATGGAGTTTCTTCATGCGCTTTATACCAATATGACCCAAACGGCAGTGCCACAAATAAGTTGCACTATCATTATCAACTCTGCATCTTTTGGCTTCAACATTATGAATATGTGTATCACTACATCGAGATTCAACAAGAATAGACCACCCTTTAAGGGTGCATGACCATAAAAGATATTACTCATATAAATAGAACAACCATTATTCTCAGATTTAAATGAATAACCATCTCACATCAAAACAAGATCCAGATATAATGTTCATGCTTAACGCTGGCACCAAATAACAATTATTTAGGTCTAAAACTAATCCCGAAGGTAGATGTAGAGGTAGTGTGCCGACGGCGATCACATCGACTTTGTAACCATTTCCCACGTGCATCGTCACCTCATCCTTAGCCAGTCTTCGCTTAATTCGTAGTCCCTGTTTTGAGTTGCAAATATTAGCAACAGAACCAGTATCAAATAGCCAGATGCTACTGCGAGCTTTGGTAAGGTACACATCAATAACATGTATATCACATATACCTTTGTTCACCTTGCCATCCTTCTTATCCGCCAAATACTTGGGGCAATTCCGCTTCCAGTGACCAGTCTGTTTGCAGTAGAAGCACTCAGACTCAGTCTTAGGTCCAGACTTGGGTTTCTTCTCCTGAGCAGCAACTTGTTTGTCATTCTTCTTGAAGTTTCGCTTCTTCTTCCCTTTGCCCTTTTTCTTGAAACTAGTGGTTTTATTGACCATCAACACTGATGCTCCTTCTTGATTTCTACCTCCGCAGCCTTTAGCATCGCGAAGAGCTAGGGAATAGTCTTATTCATCCCTTGCATATTATAGTTCATCACGAAACTTTTGTAGCTTGATGGCAGTGATTGAAGAACTCTGTCAATGACACTATCAACAGGGAGATTAACTCCCAGTTGAGTCAAGTGATTATGATACCCAGACATTTTGAGTATATGCTCACTGACAGAACTATTCTCCTCCATCTTGCAGCTATAGAACTTATTGGAGACTTCATATCTCTCAATCCGTGCATTTGCTTGAAATATTAACTTCAACTCCTGGAACATCTCATATGCTCCATGACGTTCAAAACTTCGTTGAAGTCCCGGTTCTAAGCCGTAAAGCATGGCACACTAAACTATCGAGTAGTCACCAGCTTTACTCTGCCAAACGTTCTTAATGTTGTCAGCAGCATCTGCAGCAGGCCTGGCACCCAGCGGTGCTTCCAGGACGTAATTCTTCTGTGCAACAATGAGGATAATCCTCAAGTTACGGACTCAGTCCGTGTAATTGCTACCATCATCTTTCAACTTTGCTTTCTCAAGGAACGCATTAAAATTCAACGGAACAACAACACGGGCCATCTATCTACAACAACATAGATAAGCAAAATACTATCAGGTACTAAGTTCATGATAAATTTAAGTTCAATTAATCATATTACTTAAGAACTCCCACTTAGATAGACATCCCTCTAATCATCTAAGTGATCACGTGATCCATATCAACTAAACCATAACCGATCATCACGTGAAATGGAGTAGTTTTCAATGGTGAACATCACTATGTTGATCATATCTATTATATGATTCACGCTCGACCTTTCGGCCTCAGTGTTCCGAGGCCATATCTGCCTATGCTAGGCTCGTCAAGTTTAACCCAAGTATTCTACGTGTGCAAAACTGGCTTGCACCCGTTGTAGATGGACGTAGAGCTTATCACACCCGATCATCACGTGGTGTCTCGGCACGATGAACTGTAGCAACGGTGCATACTCAGGGAGAACACTTATACCTTGAAATTTAGTGAGAGATCATCTTATAATGCTACCGTCGAACTAAGCAAAATAAGATGCACAAAGGATAAACATCACATGCAATCAATATAAGTGATATGATATGGCCATCACAATCTTGTGCCTTTGATCTCTATCTCCAAAGCATCGTCATGATCACCATCGTCACCGGCTTGACACCTTGATCTTCATCGAAGCATTGTTGTCGTCTCGCCAACTATTGCTTCTACGACTATCGCTACCGCTTAGTGATAAAGTAAAGCAATTACAGGGCGATTGCATTGCATACAGTAAAGCGACAACCATATGGCTCCTGCCAGTTGCCGATAACTCCGTTACAAAACATGATCATCTCATACAATAAATATAGAATCATGTCTTGACCATATCACATCACAACATGCCCTACAAAAACAAGTTAGACGTCCTCTACTTTGTTGTTGCAAGTTTTACGTGGCTGCTACGGGCTGAGCAAGAACCGTTCTTACCTACGCATCAAAACCACAACGATAGTTCGTCAAGTTGGTGTTGTTTTAAACTTCTCAAGGACCGGGCATAGCCACACTCGGTTCAACTAAAGTTGGAGAAACTGACACCCGCCAGCCACTTGTGTGCAAAGCACGTCGGTAGAACCAGTCTCGCGTAAGCGTACGCGTAAGGTCGGTCCGGGCCACTTCATCCAACAATACCGTCGAACCAAAGTATGACGTACTGGTAAGCAGTATGACTTGTATCGCCCACAACTCACTTGTGTTCTACTCGTGCATATAACATCTACGCATAAAACTAGGCTCGGATGCCACTGTTGGGGAACGTAGTAATTTCAAAAAAATTCCTACGCACACGGAGGATCATGGTGATGCATAGCAACGAGAGGGGAGAGTGTCGTCCACGTACCCTCGTAGACTGTTAAGCGGAAGCGTTATGACAACGCGGTTGATGTAGTCGTACGTCTTCACGATCGACCGATTCTCAGTACCGAACGTACGGCACCTCCGCGTTCAGCACACCTTCAGCTCGGTGACGTCCCGCGAACTCACGATCCAGTAGAGCTCGGGGAAGAGTTTCGTCAGCACGACGGCGTGGTGACGATGTTGATGAAGCTACCGCAGCAGGGCTTCGCCTAAACACCGCTACAGTATGACCGAGGTGGATTATGGTGGAGGGGGGCACCGCACATGGCTGGGAGAGATCTTTATGATCAACTTGTGTTTCTAGAGGTGCCCCTGCCCCTGTATATAAAGGAGCAAGGGGGAGGCCGACCGGCCCTTGTTGGCGCGCCTAGGAGGAGGAATCCTCCTCCTAGTAGGAGTAGAATTCCTACCTTTCCTACTCCTACTAGGAGGGGGAAAGGCAGGGAGAGAAAGAGAAGGAAAAAGGGGGCCTTCTCCTAGTCCAATTCGGACAGGGGGAAGGGGGTGCGTTGCCTACCCTAGGCCGACCCCTCTCTCTTTCCCTTATGGCCCAACAAGGCCCATTAGTCCTCGGGGGGTTCCGGTAACCCCTCCGGTACTCCGGTAAAATCCCGATTTCACCCGTAACTATTCCGATGTCCAAATCTAGGCTTCCAATATATCAATCTTTTAAGTCTCGACCATTTCGAGACTCCTCGTCATGCCCGTGATCAAATTCGGGACTCCGAACTACCTTTGGTACATCAAAACATATAAACTCATAAAACCGATCGTCACAGAACTTTAAGCGTGCGGACCCTATGGGTTCGAGAACTATGTAGACATGACCGAGACACGTCTCCAATCAATAACCAATAGTAGAACCTAGATGCTCATATTGGTTCCTACATATTCTACGAAGATCTTTATCGGTCAAACCGCACAACACTTTACGTTGTTCTCTTTGTCATCGGTATGTTACTTGCCCGAGATTCGATCGTCGGTATCCAATACCTAGTTCAATCCCGTTACCTGTAAGTCTATTTACTTGTTCCGTAATACATCATCCCGTAACTAGCTCATTAGTTATCATGCTTGCAAGGCTTATAGTGATGTGTATTACCAAGAGGGCCCAGAGATACCTCCCCGACAATCGGAGTGACAAATCCTAATCTTGATCTATGCCAACTCAATAAGTACCATCGGAGACACCTGTAGAGCACCTTTATAATCACCCAGTTACGTTGTGACGTTTGGTAGCACACAAAGTGTTCCTCGGTATTCGGGAGTTGCATAATCTCATAGTCATAAGAACATGTATAAGTCATGAAGAAAGCAATAGCAGTAAACAAACGATCAAGTGATAAGCTAACGGAATGGGTCAAGTCAATCACATCATTCTCCTAATGATGTGATCAAATAACAACTCATGTCTATGGTTAGGAAACTTAACCATCTTTGATCAATGAGCTAGTCAAGTAGAGGCATACTAGTGACACTATGTTTGTCTATGTATTCACACATGTATTATGTTTCCGGTTAATACAATTTTAGCATGAATAATAAACATTTATCATGAAATAAGTAAATAAATAATAACATTATTATTGCCTCTAGGGCATATTTCCTTCACCTATGTGATGATAGGAACTTTTTCAAGGATGGCTTTCTTATTAGAGGGTGGTTGTGGTCGTCGTTGAAGCGTTTGACTCTCCACCACGCATCCGTGTGGGTGATGTAAAGGTGGGTCGGACATCCTGACCTCACAACCTTCCCTCTTTTACTCTTCTTCACGATGCCTTTTGGGTCCTGCACATCCTCTGTCTCCTCCTTGTTTGTTTTTGGCTTGCCGTATTTCCCACAAACCAAGAGGACTCTGCTTACAGTATCGTATTTAATTATTTTTCTGTATTCCAGTCTCATTCCAAACCCATGTCTCAGTGGATATTGCTTGTAGTGATCATAAGCTTCCTCAAAAGTATCAAACTTCATCGTTTCATCAGGAGGTTTCGGTGTGGAGTATGCCTCGGTGGTTTTGTCTCCCTGTTCAGCCTTCTCTCCTCCTGTTTCTAGACTCGCTGGCTCGCTGACTGAATGATCAAAGAAGCTTTCTCTCCCCCCTATGCTGCTAGTAGTCGGTTCTTTGCTTGTCTCTTGGACCATCGGGCTGCTTCTAGATGTAGCACCTGTAATGTTTTTCAAGTTGTTATTTTGTGTTATATTTCTGCACGCCAAAACTAGTGGTAACTTGTACTCTAGTTGCTTGGTAAAGTTTGCATGCATTAAGATGTTTTTGTAGCTGTAAAGTGAAAGCATGTAATTGTAATACAGATTGCATGATAATTCGTATGCAGTAGGTGTGGTAATTGTACCTAATTTCATGGTAACTTGTGTGCATTAAGCTTTGTGATTGTGAACTGATTCATGTTGGATGTGGTAGTTGTAAATAACATAGGTGGTAGTTGCAATTCAATTATGATGGTAACAAGTCGGTGTATAAAAATGTGGTAGCATGGTAAATGTTTTACCTTCGTCTGTTTTGTTGATGTTGGCAGAACCAAAGCTTCTCGTGTGTGCATATTCACACTGTTGGTTTGTCCCCACACCACTCATCATGATATCCACATTACCCCCGTTGTCATGCGACATTTTCTTGTGTTGCAGCACCTGCTAGCACATATGATTGCATCCATCAATTTTCCACACTTACAAGCAATTTTGATTATTTTTTCACAACAACTATTTTTTTTCTTTTTCTGCACTGATTACTTCTTTTTTATAACAGGTATCATTTTGGGAGTAACCAGCGTATGGGAGTATGACAGCGATAGTTCCTATCAACCTCATTTCATCAACATCATTTCTTATCAAAAAATTCTGGTGGCAACAATATAAATCAACACATGGTATTCTTGTAGTGTTTTAGCACCTTTGGTTCTGAGTTTTCCTGGTAAATTGTAATGAATTAGCATGATAACTTGTTCTGACATGGGTTTGTTCAATATAAAAGGATCTTTTTTTATGTTGAATAAGTGTTAAAGGATGCTGATTACTCAATGCACACACTCTGGTAATCTATATTCAATCGAAATGGTAACTCAGTTATTAATGATAAATTTCATACATGTAGTTCTAACATGCTTCAAAAAAGATAGCTTGATATAGTGATGATGATAACCTATATGTTTTTATGTTGGTAACTTAATGATGAGGTAACTCAATGATGTAATCTGTAGGTAGGAACATGGATCAATTTTACCAACTTTTTGGCTGTAAAAGAGGAAAATTTAGTCAATATTTTGTTGGTAACCTGACTGAATTTGAATGGTAACTCAATTACAACCGAGGAATTACACACATGCAGTAAAAGTACTACCTTTTTTTGCATCCTTTTGGCTTTCTTATTTAGTTCTTGTTGTTCTTTCCCCATGTTTTCCCCTTGATTTTATTGGTATGAAATGCAAATGCAGCATGTGTATAGAGGTTGAATCACTTACCTTCTTTCTTTTTTGCCTGATTATGACGAAATTGAGACGAACTGATGTATTTCTCCTAGTAGCATGCGATAACCCCTGTGATGTTGTTGTGGTAAACCGGGCCCTCTCTCAAATCCTTGTGTTTGGTGGTGTTTTTCGTGGGTTTTTTTTTATGGATCAGATCTGGAGCGGAGGTCGTCGGCGATGGAGGCGCGTCGGGGAGAGAGGAGAGAACTAATCAGGGCAGGTGGTTGTTTCTTGCAATGGAGGTAAGAAACTAGGTTTTGGGGTGGTAAGTCACGTGTGGGGGGGGGGGGGGGGGGCAAAGGGGTTGTGTTCTCTGTCTTGGGCCTCATGCATTGCGCGTGGTGAGCCTCGCGAAAGAAGGCTGGGTTGTGGATGGCTTTGTCGAAGTGGGTCACGCGCAGAAGGGACGCGGTTGTACAATCGTGCGGATTTGTCGCTATTCACCAGTCGACTGGTATAGTTAGTCGCTTCCTTTAGAAATAAAGCTTTAAGGGCGTAAAACAAAGTTTGGAGTGGATATTATTTTTTTACTTATTTGTGCGCTCAGTTCGCGACGGACGTACCACGCACAGATACCGATTAATTCGGAAGAGGAAAACGCGTGGAACAGGTGATGTGTGATTCTAGACAGTCCAAAAGGAAATAAAAAGTGATGATGTGTGATTCTAGACAACACCCCACAAAAAAAAACCGAGGTGTTCAGTGTTACTCGGCGAAGCAGTGGAGAGCAGACACAACAGTCGTTCGTCAGGGACACGGAGGTGCGAGAAGACTCCCCCAACTCCCGATTCCCCAAAATGGAGGCGGCCGCGTCGTCACCGTCGCCGGAGCAACCGCTGCTGGCACCGCCGCAATCAGCCGCCGGCGCCGGCGCGGGGCCCGGGAGCCAGCCCTCCACGCCCCCGCCCCCGGCGGCCGCGAGGCCGAGCCGCCTCGCGGCGCTCATCGGGCGCGCGGCGGGGCGGCGCGGGCCGTCGATGCTGGTGCGCGAGACGGCGGCGCTGCAGCTCGACCGGAGGCGCGCCGACTGGGCCCACTCCCGCCCCGTCGTCGCGCTCGACGTCGCCTGGAACGTCGCCTTCGCGGCGGCCGCGGCGGCGGTGCTCGCGGCCTCCACCGCCGAGAGCCCCGCCAAGCCGCTCCGCCTCTGGCTCGTAGGATACGCCCTGCAGTGCGTCGTGCACGTCTCCCTCGTCTGCTCCGGCACCCGCCGCCGCCCCGCCGCCCCCGCGCGAGGCCCCGACATCGAGTCCGGCGCCGCCAACAGCTCGGAGAGCGATGAGGGGGACGACGAGGAGGCGATGGAAGAGAGGGCAAGGTAAAGGCAAAACGGAGAATCCCCAAATTCTCCTCCGGTCTCGCTGTCGTTGAGTGGTAGAAGCTGAACTAGGGTTAGTGGGTTTGTGCGTTGTGATATCTGCTTAGCTAGAAATCACGCTTGTGTCTGTGTGTGTGCTTTGATGTACTAACTTCCTTTTGATGATTCCGTTACTTGTGCAGCTCTACGGACCGTTGTGAGTCGGTCAACACGATGGTGTCATTCCTGTGGTGGATCATTGGGTTCTACTGGGTGATCACCGGTGGCGACTTGCTCGAACAAGGTGCTCCAAGGCTGTATTGGTACCGTCGCCTTAAACCTACACCAATCACGCACTACATTTTTTGTGTGGGAATTTGAATGCTTAATTTCTTGTGGTAACTACTCCCTCCGTTCCTAAATATAAAAGTCTTTTTAGAGATTCCAATAAGGACTACATACGGAGCAAAAATGAGTGAATCCACACTCTAAAATATGTCTATATACATTCGTATGTAGTCCGCATTGAAATCTCTAAAAAGACTTATATTTAGGAACGGAGGAAGTAATTTGCAATTGCATACCTGTAACCGAAACCACTAGCAACATAATTTTATCATGTGTCATATCTGGAATTTTGCGACTTGCAAAGTTGAATGCAAGACGGCAGCACAATAACTCTTTTGTTGTTAATAAACGTGTACAATAAACCCAGAGCAAGTGCGCCAAGACACTCATTGACTAAAGTGGTACAATGCTGTCATATGTTTTGAATATGAACATTTATAAGTTTTCAACTCTGTTATCAAGCTAATAATATTAAGCTATTACCCTTTCTGGTAAATACTTAATGCGACTGACATATATAACTGTATTGTTCAATCTTCACTACCAATTGGTGAGTGCTAACTTCCTGTTAGACCTAACAGAGTTACCTGGCTCCTGATTTGTTGTGCAGGTTAACTGTAGTTTTTCTCGCGTTTGATGTCTTCTTCGCTGTTTTTTGTGTTGTTGTGGCCTGCTTCATTGGGGTTGCACTGTGCTGCTGCTTGCCTTGCGTCGTTGCAATACTATATGCTCTGGTTGGCCAGGTAATCAGTTCATTCTACATTCTAGAAAGTGTCAGCTACCTTACTACACAAACTGTTATTACTAGCTCATTATTTTCTCTCTTGCATATGTAGGAGGGTGCATCAGATGCAGATATTGGTGTTCTCCCCAGATATAAATATTCCGATCCCAGTGAGAATGGAGAAAAAGGGACAGATGAGGGGGTTATGATTCCTATCCTTAATAACAGTGGAACAGCAACGAGCGAACGGATTCTCCTTCGTGAGGATGCTGTAAGGATTATGCTTCGTGCTTTCTAATTGTATAGTACTAAAACTGTAAAAATTGATTTGTTTGTTTGTGTAGTTCTTCATATTATCTCTGATCTTCATATATCCTATAGGGTATTTCCCACTAGAAGTGAGCATAACTGATCCATTACACTAGAGAGAACTTTGCATGTTATGCCAGTTCAAAAATTCAGACAATCTATTCTCAGAGACCAAACAATGTTCTGAACTACCTATACAAAAGAGAATGGTGCTCAGTTCTATCTAGTCTTCCGATGCTCTGCTGACAGCTTATTTGTTCTAACAGGAATGCTGCATATGTCTCTCATCATACGAAGACGGAGTGGAGCTATCTGCCCTCCCTTGCAACCATCACTTCCATTCAACATGCATCACGAAATGGCTACGCATGCACGCAAACTGTCCACTTTGCAAGTACAACATTCTCAAAGGCAGTGAAAACTGAAAACTCACCGAGGACTTACACTGACGTAACTTCCATACTCAAGGCCTGTAT
The DNA here is from genome assembly GCF_003073215.2 of Triticum urartu. NCBI lineage: Eukaryota > Viridiplantae > Streptophyta > Magnoliopsida > Poales > Poaceae > Triticum > Triticum urartu. The sequence goes on along the minus strand of NC_053027.1, from coordinate 496,603,000 downwards.
GCATGAACATCCTGGAGCAAGCAGCAAGTGAGAAGCCTTGTGATTCCCGTCTGTTTGTAAACTGATGATATCAATGAGAATCTGTTTGTAAACTGATGATATCAATGAGAGTCTGTTTGTAAACTGGTGATATCTGTGAGAGTTTTGTGAGGATTATCTGTGCTTTCTGTTTAGGAGGCGAGCGTGTACAAGTGTACATGAATGAGCATTAACATAAAGTGTGCTCTGCATAAGGTCACAGAATAGCTTAATGGTTGGTTATGGACTCACTTTATGCAAAATTGTTACTCCTGAATATCTGTATATTGCTATGGATGTAACAAGAATAGGAGTGACCACAGAAATCGTAGAAGCAGCTGGGTGAGTATCTGACGCTGCCTTTTTTTATGACTGGAGATGACTATTTCCTCGTCATTTTCTACGGCTGGTAGAAACCTTCATCGGGCCTTTGCTGATACTCCTAGGTTCTGCCATGCTCAGCGCCATGTGAACCAAGATCAAATTACTTGTTCCAAGACACACGACAGATCAACAGTAAACACAACAATTTATAAGCAAGTAATGCACCTATGCACACAAGATTGCTATCGGAAATTCACCTACGGTCCGAGTGAAAAAGAGTCAAACAATTCTTCATCACTCAGAGAATTGTGAGCTGAGCATCCCTAAATCCCCATTGCCACTGACTATTACAAGAAGTGCAAGGTACAATGAGGCTGCACCCAATGACCAATGAGAGACCCTGTGTGAGCTGACATAATGAAAGTCAGTGGTAAACAACACTGCAAAACTACCAGCCATTTGCTTACATTTTACAGGCACCACAACATCTGCATCTAAGTAGTGTATCCACAACGAAAACATAGGTGTTTGATGGGCGGATCCACATCCACCATAGGGTCAGCTGCCCAACTATCCTTCTCCTCCATTGGTTTCCATGGTTCGAAGCTCTGCCCTGTTTGGACGTTGGGAGAACATCTGGAGAACGCCTTGTCCCGCCCAAGCCCCCCTACCGTGTTTCACATATCCCAACTCCACTCGATTAGCACCCAGCATTTATCTTCTCCACTGGACACCAGATCATGTTTCTTCTCTTCAGATAAAGTACCCATCTCCATAGACCTTCGAGAACGCATCATGCACATAAAAATTCCTCTCCTGGATCATCGCGCAGACGTTTTCAGCGTCTCGCCACTGCCTACACCTGACGTACATATGAACAAGTAAAGTTTGCAGCACCACATTCATCTCAGAGCCAATCTTAATGACATGAGCATGTATCTGCCTTCCGTAGCGCAAAAGCCCTTGGTACCGGCAAAGGCTTAGAAGCCCTGCCAAGGTGTATTGGTCAGGCCTGATGCAGGCCAGCTCCATCTGGCGGTAAATGTTTATCGACGCACCTGGTTGTCCATCCCCTACATAACCCGAGAGGAGAGCATTCCAGGATATCAGGTTCCTCTCGTTCATCCTTAGGAACAGTAACCGGGCAACCTCAATGCAGCCGCACTTTGCGTACATGTCGATCAGCTCAGTTTCCAAAACTACATTCATCTGGTGTATGGCCTTGATGGCATGGGCATGAATTTGCCTCCCGTATTCTGTATACCTTCTGTTGCCACAAAGCTTAAGAAGGTTCACAAAAGTATGTTGGTTAGGCTTTATATTTGCAGACTCCATTTGTCGGAAAACCTTGAGTGCCATGTCAACCTGCCCATTTTCAACGTAGCCAGACAAGAGTGCATCCCATGCTACATAATTCCTTTCATCCATTCTGTCAAATACCAGTCGAGCATGCTCCATCAAGCCGCATTTCCCGTACAAGTCAACAAGTGCGCTGCCCCGGATAGCATCAGTGTCTAATGATCTTCTTATCAAATAGCCATGGAATGCACTGCCACTGTCAATGTCAGCCAAATGGGCACAAGCTGCGACTCCACTGCCAAGGGTGAATCGGTCTACAGAGAAACCACATTGCTGCATCTGGATGACCATGTCGAGCGCCTCTTCACAAAAACCAAGACGAACATAGCTTGAGATGATGGTATTCCAGCTCACTTGATCCCTGTCTACCATTGTGTCAAAAACTGCCCTGCAACTATCCATGTCGCCACACTTCCCATACATGTCGATGAGGCAGTTCCAGACAGTGGTATTCCTTTCAAATCCAAGGGCGACCGCCAACGCATGCAGCTGCTTCCCTCGAACCAGGCACAACAACGCACTGCACACCTGAATCGCCATCACAAGAACCGAATCAACCGGAAGCTCCCCAGCACGCCGCATTGCGGAGAAAGCATCCCATGCCTCGTCCCACCGACAAGAACGGACATAGCCTCCGATGATCACGCTCCAGGAGACCATGTTGGCCTCGTCCATCTCAGCGAACGCGTTGCCCGCATCATCCATCAGCCCGAGATCGACGTACGCGCTGACCAGCGCGGTGCCCACCACGACATGCTGGCACAGGGCGCACTTGATGACCACGGCATGCGTGGCCCGGAGCATCCCGCTGTCCTGGAGGCGCGCGCAGGCTTTGAGGACGCTGGGCAGCATGAACCTGCTGACCGGCAGCCCGTCCCGCCGCATCCTGCAGAAGAGCTTGAGGACCTCCGCGTGCCTGCTGGCGTGCGCCAGCGCCAGGATCGCCGAGCTCGCGCTCTTCTCGCCGCTCCTGGGGGGCGCTCTCCCGGGCGGGTCACGTACGCTCGCGCCCTCGCCGCTCACGCGAGGCATTTCGTCGAACAGGTTGCCCGCCGTGTTGGAAGTCGCGACGGTCCTCTCCTGCATTCCGTCGAACGGCCTACGGGGGTTGACGGTTCTTGGGTTGGTTGGCGCGAGCTGTTCCTCTAAGGTGAGCGCGGAGACGGCCACGCGCCGGAGGAGATGGCGGCGGCGGCGGCGGCGGTGGCAGGGGGGCCATTTGAGGTGGGCACGCTGGGAGGTGGGATTGGAGGGGGGGAGTGGGAGCGGCTGTGGATAAGGGTGTAGCAGGCAGGAGTCCATCTTCTGCTCAAGTGAGCTCTTTGCCTCTCGCGGAGTACTACTACTAACGACGACGACGACAGCAGAGTCGCCACGTCTGCAAAACCTATTCAGCTAGAGTACAATGTTTTTTTTAGCCAACACAATGATTCTCCGAAGGAAAATTTGAGATTTTATGAGAATATTGTGAATGAACATTTCAAGGCACATGAAAACACCGTAGAACAAGCTTCAAATAGAATCATTTCAAGGTACATGAAAATACCATAGAACAATTGTTCTAGGCTTCAAAAAAATATTTCATTTCAAGGCACATGAAAACTTAGAGCCTCTTTGATTCAAAATATTTTCATAGGAATTTTAGAGGATTAAAATTCTTAGAAATTTCCTTGCAAAAAAAATTCTTAGAAATTTATATGTTTGTTGTTTGTCACAGGACTCGATCTTATAAGACTTTCTCCTAAGAATACTTTTTATTTTTTGACGCATGTGACTCAGGGCTCCGATTCATTAAAAAAAAGATAGAAGAAGGTTGACTAGCTAGTTTGCGGAAACTCGGGCGAAAACTATTAGAACATGCCCATAAGATAGGGCACTCGGGCGGACATGGCTACCCACAAGACCAACACACACCATCGCGGTTGTTCATGACGCCATCATCATCACTTCTCCCCCTAGCAAGCGACTCCGACTTCACCACTGAGGAGCCACCAAGAGCTCTCCCGAACGAACAACATACAAGAAGCATGCCCCTGGCCCTTGGAATGACGGACGACGCCCTTGGAGGAACATCAGCTCCTAACGAATTAATTGCACTGCATTTTATAGGAATTTTGCATCCACTCACACGAAAAAGCTCAAATCTCAGGAATTTTCAGAAGCAATTCTTTTTACAGTAGCAGCAAGAATGAACTAGAGAACAGCCAATGAAGCACACATCCAACAGTTTCAGCACTTGCGTGGCAATCAACAGATGTGTATAACACCGTCGCTGCACCGCTAGACCGCAGTACAGCTCTTCATTCTCCAGTATTAAAGCAACAGTACAAACATTCCAGAGAAAGGTCTGCGTGTTGTACCTCGACACAGACCTAAAACAGCCATGAAAAATATGTACAAGGCGAATGTTTTCCTCCCAACTACCTGTTCCCAATGTTACATGCCGCGGCAGCAGGACTACAAAGCATAGATCTTCTTCTCGTGGTCTTCCACGGCCTCCAGGTCCGACAACCCTTCGCGGACAGACCAGGAGAAGGACTTGCTGCCGCTCCCCCTCCTGATGCGCCGCTGCCTGTCCTCGCCGAAGCTGAACCGCGGGCGCAGCAGCAGGTAGGCGAGGAACAGGAGGGTCCCGATCATGATCGGCCCTCCCACGGCCGATATGGTGAAGGCCATCCAGGCGTGCTGCGGGCCGACCACGACGTAGGCCAGCGACACGAACGCCGCGCACGTGCTGAGGCACGCCGTCCACATCAGCTTGTTCACGATCTTGATGATCTGCTTCTGCGCGCCGGTCTCCCAGGCGACCAGCGTGATCTGCACCACCACCACCGCGAGCGAGATGAAGAGGGCGATGGCGTTCAGGAGGCAGAACACGCGGAACCCGGTGAGCTTGGATATGTAGGCCTCCCCGATCTCTCCCCCGCTGCTAGTGTCCTGGTAGTACTGGCCTGGCAGGTTGAAGATGGAGACGAACGCGATGGACGCGATCAGGGTTGCCACCAGAGTAACCGAGTTGATGGTGTTCTGAACCGCTTCCCTGTGCAGCTTCCGCAGCTCCTTGGCGATCCCCGTCACTCTTTTGTTGGTCTTCATGTTCTCACTGAGCTGTGCTTGCACATTGTGCTTGATATCACTCACGGTTCTCCTTAGCTCTGATGCTTCGTCAACTTTACCGACATTTACGGCATTCTTTGCACCAGCCTCTGATAGCCACTCGATGATTTCCATTTTAGACTCCGCATAGGGAACTTTCTCAGCCAAGTCCATAGCTGTTTCGTTTTGACTATTGATAGCATTGACTTCAAGTGAATCATAGGCGAGCAGAAGTTGAACCATCTGTGGAGATCCCAAAAAAAATATGGCAGAGAAATATAAAGTTGTTAGGTCAACAAAGCATGCTGGGACATAAAGCACGGAGAAAAGCTACCAGTTCAATGAATCTCCCAGGAAGGGAAAACAGGCGTATCTTCTGTTTCAAAATCACACAAGAGTTCAGACAAAATCTCACAGCTTTAGTAGATCAACTGTCCCTACCTCTTTGTTTTGGTCCTTTTTTATTCAGGGGGACAGTAGAAAACTAGAAAATCAACTAGAAAGCACTTGACAAACTACATCAAATTTGTAACTGCACTCGGTAGCTTTCAATTTCACACACGATACCACTGGATAAAATGTAGAAGAGTAATGATATGTGTGTCTTGATCTTAGCTTTATGGTTGTTTGGTTTTTCCAGCTGATGTACAAAGGTATTACTTACATGTACTGAAAAATACGTACACAATAGTAGCAGAAAGTCAACAAGAAGACGAATACAGTTTTTATAGTGTTCCATCCTTCATATGTGATGGGCACACATTTTTGCTACACTTTCTAATTCACTAAATACTCCATCTAAGAGTCCTTGTCCGAAATATATATATGTTACTTTGGGAAAGTATGGAGTTACTCAAATTACCAATCCTGTCAAATTGAGCACGATGTAGCTAATGCCCAAATGGCTGTGTCATTGTCTCATATATAATCTTGGTCAAGTATGGTCTAATAGATTTGAAGTGGTATGACATCAACTAATATCAGTCTCAGGCTAAAGATAACTGCAGAAATTTTACAGCTCTATCTAGAAGATCTTAGTAATTGCAACTGTGAGTATATCTTACAGCTTTCCATTAGTTAAACTAGATTCCTATGCAGTAGTCCAAGGTGGGCAGGTTGTTGAAAAGAGTGAATGAAAGTATAACAGAAATGTTTAGGTATATATATTCCAATCTAAGTAAGGTAGGGTTAACCAAAACGATCAAACAAACAGGAGAAGATACATGCAATGTGCTCATCATGTAATTTTAGAAAATAAGTATACCTGGGGCCTCCATTTTCGTGTAGCTATATGTAAGGCTGTGTTTGCCTTCTTGTCACGCACATTGAGTATGGAAACATCAGCCATCAGCAATTCTTCCACCACATCTGTGTTTTTACCCTTCACGGCCATGTGAAGAGCAGTTTGTCCCTTCCTATCTTTGACTGCAACAATCCCCGGGTCCCTCTCAATGAGTGCTTTGACAATGCGATGGTACCCTATTCTTGCGGCATTATGTAGTGATGTCTTCCCATTTTTTCGCACAATCTTTATGCAGCTATCGTCAGTGTCCAATATAGCATTCACCACATCCAAGTGATCTTTTACGGCAGCAGAGTACAGTGGACAAGTGTTGGACGAGTCACACACTGAGCAAAGCTCAGGCCAACGCCCCAAAAACTCCTTGACAACCTCTGTTTGGAAAGCAATTTATCAGTCTACTTGCCAAGAGAAAAAATAGCATTCCTCATTGAACAATAGCTGCTGCATCAGCAGAACCTTGAAAAAAGGTAGGCAGTTCATGCTAGAAGTAGAAAAAAGGTATCCGATTTCCTTTTGATTATTCGAAAAGTCACCATTATTATCACTGGCACAACCACAACCCTAGATAATTCACATACCCTACGTCCCTACCATACACATCCAGTGCCATAGCGCAATCGATCGAACTGCGAAGCCCAGAACACCAAACAGCTCAAAAAGCTATCATGTATTCAGCCTGATCTAGCAGCCCTGGGCTGAGCTAAAATCTAGCAACACACTGGGCTTAAACATCAAAGGATTCCAAACACAGACTGGACTTGGCTCGTTCCAAAAACCCAGCGGAAACTACTAATCGAGCGAGGAGAGGGGCTCACCAGTGTGCCCTTGCTTGGCGGCGACGTGGAAGGCGTCGAGGTCGAGGCGGGAGCGGAGCTTGGCGGCCTCGAGGTCGTAGAGCGGGAGGAGGAGGCGGACGACCTCGAGCGCGCCGGCCTCCGCCGCGACGTAGAGCGCGGACTCCCCGGCGTCCGTCTGCGCGGCCGCGAGGGGCGCGGTGGAGCCGGACGCCTCGGCGCCGGCCAGGAGGCGGCGCACGGCGTCGGCGTCCGCGGATCGGACGGCCGCGAAGAGCGCCTGGTGGGAGAGCGGCGGGAGATCCATCGGCGGGCGGGCGACCAGCCGGAGAAGCGGCGCGGCGCTGATTCCGCGGGGTGGGTCGGCGCGGGGGAGGGGAGGGGGGAGGGACTGGAGGCGCCCGCCGTCGCTGTCGCCGCACTGCACTGATTGGTGCGGGTGGACTCGGCGGGTGGGCTCTTGGTTATCGGAAAGTAAAAGTCCTTCTGCTCAGAAAAAAAATATTGAAAGTAAAATGCTGCCCGCCTTTGTTTCGAATCTTCCTTTTCTGTCTCTGGGAGTGGGAGAAAGGTGAAGGACAAAAGCAGCGACGCGCATCGCATGTGTTTGCCGCGTTGGGTGGTTGTGGCTTTCCTGCCTGATTTCCTCCCTTCGTCATCGATATATTCGGGGAACAAACCTCCGCTTCGTGTTTGCTTCGTTTTGGTATTTTCAAACATAACGAGTTCATTTGAAGCAAACATAGTTCCTAAAACATAATTAAACATAGTTCAGACTACTACTACTCCGAGTCTACTTCAACTACATCAAACATAAAGCTACTTATCGTCGCCAGAGCTGCTCCCAGAACTCGTCCTTGAAGGGGTCGTCACACTCATCGTTCTCCTCCTCCGAGTCATCCTAGCCCAACGAATCAGACTCGGCGGGGATCATCATCGAGGGGCCGGCCTCCTCCTCCTTCTTCAGCGGCTTCTTCTCCTGTTTGGCCCACGCTTCCCAAAAGGACTCGTGTTTGGCCTGGACATACTCCGGATGCTCCCACGGGAATCACATCATCGTCACGCCGCCACTATCGTCGGGAGCAACGAGAATCGCCGATTTCTTCTTCTCCTCCTCCTTCTTCTCGTCCATCCATCGAATCTTCATATTCTTCGGCCCGATGAACTCCACGTCCGCTCGGGTTTCGATCTTCGGGAAGTTCATCTCATGCCTCAGCCGACCGGAACACCACGCAGTGATGTCGTACGCACACGAGGCCTCGTCATTGGAGTCGAATGTGTCGATCCAGTAGCGATAGCCATCGCACTGGAACTCCGCGCCGAAGTTCCCGGATGGCTTTGTCCGCACCCCGAAGAAGCCGGTCTTGCTCTTGGAAACCTTCTTTGGTGGCATGGCGGCAGCGCCGCGATGGCTGAGCTCCAAATCGAGCAACGACAAGGTGCGATGGAGCGGGGGAATGGCGATGAAAAAACTTCAAACAGAACGGTGTCGGCAGAGCGAGGGGAACGATGGTGCATTCGGGCAATTTAGAGGCGTGAGGCGACAGAGCGGGGGAGGCAACGAAAAAGTTTCAAATGGAGCGGCGACAGCGGAGCGAGAGACGACGGTGGATTCTGGCGATTTAGAGTTGTGGGGCGGTGGAGCGGCGGCCGATTAGACGGCAGGAGGGGTGGAGACACCAGATCTATCGACGATGGGCCGGTGGCGCGGCAGGGTGCAGCGGGCAGTCGCTCGGGCAGGGGGAGGGGGAGGGATCCAGGGTGGCTGGCGTTCGCGCGGTGTGCGGCTGGTTTTACATCACCGCGCAACTGCAGATATATATTTGCATCACCAAGTGATGCAAAATACTTCAAATGTAGATTCTGAGTAATTTTTGTTTACATCAACATCATCTGTTTAGGGGTTTTTTGGGGTTCAAGTGATGTAAGAAGTAGGTATTTATACATCTACATCATCTATTGTAGATGCTCTTATGATCTATACCTACTAATAAGGTAATTAGTCCTTCTGTCCATCCATCGTGAAATTCCTCCTAAAGTTATTACAAATTACATCCAATGCCACCGAAAAATAGAAAAAGGGTTTGTTTTTTTGCTTAAGTCGCCGGCCGTCTCCCAAGATTCATGTACAGTTATCCCCCTTACCATCACATGCACATGGGTAGCCCGAGTGGCTTGAGCCCCCAGATTCGAGTTTGAATCTTGCTTCTTCCCCTTTTTTGTTTTTTTCTCTCTCAATTTTCGTTGGCGTAGAATAAAGTTGCATCGTTCGGTATATAATAGCATCTTTTAACCTTTTTTGGCAGATTCAAGTACTTCTCGGAATTCAAAAAAAGGTACTTCTCAAAATATTCATATATTTCAAACTGTAGCTTTGAATTAAATATATTATATATGAAAATCGATCAAAAAATGTGTAAAATTCAAATATGCTATTATCATGCATGTTAATTATCTCTAAATTTTTGTTGCGGTTTCAGCCCAGCTACTATCTCTTTTAACCTTTTTGCTAGATTCAAGTACTTCTTAAAATTCCCTAAAAAAATGCTTCTCAAAATATTCATATCTTTCAAACCGTAACTTGAAATTAAACATGTTAGAGAATCTCCCATGGCGACCCGCAAATTTCCTCCCGCATCCGTCTGCGGACAGGTGGGCTGGTTTGCAGGCACAGATGCGGGAGGCCGCCATACAACGTTATCGGCATACATCCGGCCTTGTAAAGCCTTCTTAACATGACCCTGTTATTGCCCTTGTAAAGCCTTCTTAACGTTATTGGCAAGCCAAAAATCATGTGATGCAACTGCTTCAAGAATAATGGTTGGCTTCTTAGCATGACCCTAATATTGCCCTTGTAAAGCCTGCAGGCTGTTCTTTCATTTTCAATGCATGTAGTCAAGGGATCCAAGCAAATCGGGCCACCCTCTTGCTTCTGAGATTGCCAAGAGCCTCTCAGTATCTGCCACAGTTGGTTCTCCCATGTACTGAGGTCCAAACACCTCAACCACGACAGTTGCAAACCTGACCATGACATCTCCGTATGTGCTCTCGGACATCCGTAGGTACTCGTCCCACGAATCAGCGGTCGTGCCATATGCAAGCATCCGGGGTGCGGCCGTGCACTTCTGGTAACTAGAGAACCCAATCGAACAATAGGACCTCAAGCCATGGTACAAATGATCGAAGACGGTCTTGCGCATCCGGAAACGCTGGAGAAAATGGTTAACGAAGAGTGCATTGGGGGCAAAGTAGTCGTCCATCAGTGTCAAATGGTTGCACGCCCTATTACGGTTGAGCACTCGATAACCCTTGATCAATCCGTTGAAATTGAGAACATGCTCCTCCGCATCTTCAAGGACCACCTACATCATTGCCGTCTCATACATGTAGTCCTCCTCGTCAGACGACTCAACATAGTGCTCGTATATGTACTCCAAATCGGAACCCATTGCTTGAAATGAGAAGGAACAACATTTTTAGCTCCGGCAATCCATCGAACAGTTGTTGGGCATGGTGAGTATAGCAGCAGCGGATGGTACCAGGCGCGCGCGCACGGGGTGGGGGGGTCGGAGGAGATGGATTGAAAGACGTACAATTCTGGCAGGGGTGTTGTATGACGGTCGGGGTGGTGGAGCGGTGACGAAGGCAAGAGAGAAAGAAGGGATGAGAGAAAATAGGAGGGTGGAAGCGCAGGGTCCGGGAAGGGTTTTGGATGGGCAGGGGCTGTCGAAGTCCTACGTGTTTACTGTCCGGACTCCCAAAAAGCACCCCCCTCCCCCATGTTTGTCTCGGGTTTGCCAAAAAAGTACGTCCAGACCGTCCTGCGGACCGATACATGCCTGCGTTAGATGGCTTCCGTGGTCCAGACAGCGGGGTGTGGACGTATGCGGGCGGTTTGAGGGTCTACCTTGGAGATGCCCTTATATATGGAAATCGCTTAGAAAAATGTGTAAATTTCAAATATGCTATTATCATGCATGTTAATAATTTCTAAATTTTTGTGTAGGATATACGCTTAATTAATACTTTTCTTTATATGGTGTATTTTGAAAATGCATATTGTATATGTTTTTTCCCATTTAAATTGGTTAGATAGGATAGTTTGATGCTCTTAACAAATCTATTATTGGCACCATAGGGGATGTATATGCTAAAGGTTACTACATGCATATAATCATCCTCTCTATTTTGGCGAGTGCACAATAACCAACCCATATAGATGATGTACACTAAACTACTCATATTGGCTTTATGTAAACCAATGGCTTAATGTTGATTTCCAGAAATGTTGCCTATAAATACTTTTTTTAAGAATATCAATGTTGACATGCAACCCTAAACATTTGTCATGCATGTCCTTACAGATTAATTATTTTCGATAGAGATGTCTAATATGTGCTCTTATGCTCATGCTATAATTGAGTACTAAAATGTACTTTGTTATTTTTAGCCTAACGCACTATTTGTTGGGCATCCCTGAGGAGGTACGTTAGCAAAGGCATGGATTGATACAGAAACCTAGGTAGATATTTTTGTTGTCTAATAAATTAAACACATCTTCAGTACACTAAATCGTTCCAATTTTATGTCTTTGCACAACACCACTTATTATGTTGTTTCGCGTACAACATCATGAAATAATTTTAAAGGATTTGCTAATGTCATCCAATGTGTCTATGAGCGATGATTTTTTTTCTCTCGTCACAATGGTACGGGCACGTTTGCTAGTAGAATGATAAAAGAAAAATCCATAATTATATGGATACACAGAACATAGATTAAATAACTTGTTACCTACCCATACATGGGTCTGTAATCAAAATGGTAATTCTAATAGTTTGCCAAAATGAAAGAGACACATGTATAACAAAGAGCTCTATTGTCAAAATTTCTAAATGATTGGCACAAAATCAGCATTCAAGAGAAAAAAATTCGGACCTGATAGTGGCGCTCAAATCCACCTTTCTGAATAAGAAGTTTGCAGTTTAGATAGTTTCATAATATACACAACAATGAGATAACTATGAAAATTGTAGTACACACAATACTGATTACCAACACGGCTACACCAATTCAACCTATATCCTATTAACAAAGCAAGTTGTATTTCTTTGATTTTTTTTCATCCGTTCATCATCGGATCTTTTTTATTATCTAAGGTGGTACCAAAATTTTGTGCGTTCCTCTGCTAGAAAAGGAAAAACGGAATGTGCAAAATTGCGTACATGGGCCGCCTGCGTTGTTGTCTAGCGAAAACCCCATTAGTTGGAGCTTTGCATAGGGCGCCCAAGAATGGCTCCACCTGTTTTCCATTTTTTCTGTTCTATTTCTATTTTTCCTTTTCTGTCCCTTTCTATCTTTTTTGCCTGTTTTTCATTTTTTTTCTTATAAGTTTAATTTTTTTCCTTTTTAAAAAATCAAAACTTTCAAAAATGTTCAGAATTTCAATTTTTTCTCAAACTTTGGAAAAAATTTCAAAATTCCAATTTTTTCCCATATTGAAAAATGTTCAGAACGTGGGAAAAAGTTTCCCATTTTTTTTAAAAATGTTTCTGTTCTCCAAAAACATTGTGCTTCCGTCTGCTAGAAAAGGAAAAGCAGTTTGTGAAGAATTTACTATGTGGGTGCGCGCGCTGTGGCCCAGCGAAGTCAACCCACTTATTTTCCTACCAACACAGCTTGGAGAAACCTATTTGCCCCATGTTGTGGCAAATAGTCGCAGGGCGTCCAAGAATGGGCCTGGCCATGTTCCTTTTTTGTTCTGTTTTTTGTTTCTAATTTTCTTTTTCTATTCATTTCTATTTTTCTTTCCGTTTTTTTTCCTTTCCATGTCTATTTTCTTTTTTACCTTTTTAGTAAATTCAAAACTTTCAAAAAACAATTATATTTTTGTAAATTTTAAAAAATGATATAATTTCAATTTTGTGTTCTTGTATTGAAAATGTCCGAAACTAGAAAAAAATGTTCCCATTCTTTTTAAATGTTATCCGAAGTGGTATTAAATTTTGCGAAATCACTAATTAAGGAGTACTCGTTGCAAAGAACACTCTACTTTTCCAGGTCGCGACAAGTGGCGCACATACAGCGCGCCACTTGTCACAACCTAGGAGTTTTCCCTTTTTTCGTAGATCCGTTTATTCAAAACGTTTTATCTTTTAAACCGTGCGTCCAAATCTCCAACCGTTTTCATTATTGGATTCCTCGCGTCGAGATCTTCAAAACTAGATCCCATGTTGATAGGTTTTGACGAATTTTTTCACGAAAAAAAGAGACGAAAAAAACCAGGCGAAAAAACCGAACCGGGAGCATGGGTTTTTTTCCTTTCCGAAGAGGCATGCCCGTGCCTCTCGCAAAATCACCCCCGTACCTCTCATGGAAGCAAAACCGTGACTCTCGTGGAAGGAAAAAATAATAAAAAACACGTTTTTTTTTTCGTTTCCGAGAGGCACGGCCGTGACTCTCGCGGAAGCACAACCGTGCCTCTCGCAGAATCAAAACCGTGACTCTCGCAAAAAAACAAAGAACGCGTATTTTTTCTCTTTCTGAGAGGCACGGCCGTGACTCTCGCGAAAGCACAACCGTGTCTCTCGCGAAAGCAAAACCGTGACTCTTGCGAAACAAAAAAAAGAAAACGCATTTTGTTTTTCCCTTTCCGAGAGGCACGGCCGTGCCTCTCGCGGAAGCAAAACCGTGACTCTCGCGAAAAAAAACAGAAGACACATTTTGTTTTTCCCTTTCCGAGAGGCACGACCGTGAGTCTCGCGAAAGCACAACCGTGCCTCTCGTGGAAGTAAAACCGTGACTCTCGCGAAAGAAAAAAAAACAAAAAACGTGTTTTTTGGTTTCCGAAAGGCACGGCCATGACTCTCTCTAAAGCACAACCGTGCCTCTCGCGGAAAAAAACTGTGACTTTCGCGAAAGGGAAAAAAGAAAACACATTTTTTCATGCAAAAAAATTCAATTTTTTTATTGAAAAGCTAAGAAAGACCGGGAGAAAACCAAAACGTCGAAAAAACCTGGAAAAAACCGTTTAAAAAGCTGAAAACGCGTGCGGAAAAATAAAAAAGCTCCGGAGGGAGCGTCTAGAGCGCGACACGTGGCGAATGGTTAAGAGCGCGTCAAGTGGCGTTGATCGTTGCGAGGCTCCCGAAGGAGCGCTTGTTAACTAGTTGCTCCATAAATTTTGCGTGTCCGTGTGGTAGAAAAGGAAAATGGTTTGTGCATAATTTCGTACATGGGCCGCACGCGTTCTGGCCCAGCGAAGCCATGCCACTTATTTGAAGGAAATATGCCCTAGAGGCAATAATAAAGTTATTATTTATTTCTTTATTTCATGATAAATGTTTATTATTCATGATAGAATTGTATTAACCGAAAACATAATACATGTGTGAATACATAGACAAACATAGTGTCACTAGTATGCCTCTACTTGACTAGCTCATTGATCAAAGATGGTTAAGTTTCCTAACCATAGACATGAGTTGTTATTTGATCAACGAGATCATATCATTAGGAGAGTGATGTGATTGACTTGACCCATTTCGTTAGCTTAGCACTTGACCGTTTAAGTTTACTGCTATTGCTTTCTTCATGACTTATACATGTTCCTATGACTATCAGATTATGCAACTCCCGAATACCGGAGGAACACTTTGTGTGCTACCAAACGTCACAACGTAACTGGGTGATTATAAAGGTGCTCTACAGGTGTCTCCAATGGTGTTCGTGGAGTTGTCATAGATCAAGAATAGGATTTGTCACTCCGATTGTCGGAGAGGTATCTCTGGGCCCTCTCAGTAATGCACAACACTATAAGCCTTAAAAGCAATGTGACTAATGAGTTAGTTGTGGGATGATGCATTACAGAACGAGTAAAGAGACTTGCCGGTAACGAGATTGAGCTAGGTATTGGGATACCGACGATCGAATCTCGGGCAAGTAACATACCGATGACAAAGGGAACAACGTATATTGTTATGCGGTTTGACCGATAAAGATCTTCGTAGAATATGTAGGAACCAATATGAGCATCCAGGTTCCGCTATTGGTTATTGACCGAAGACATGTCTCGGTCATGTCTACATAGTTCTCGAACCCGCAGGGTCTGTACGCTTAAAGTTCTATGACGATCGGTATTATGAGTTTATATGTTTTGATGTACCGAAGGTAGTTCGGAGTCCTGGATATGATCACGGACATGACGAGGAGTCTCGAAATGGTCGAGACATAAAGATTGATATATTGGAAGCCTACATTTGGACATCGGAAGAGTTTCGGGTAAAATCGGGATTTTACCGGAGTGATGGAGGGGTTACTGGAACCCCCCAGGGGTTAATGGGCCTTGTTGGGCCCTAGTGGAGAGAGAGAGGGGCCGGCCAGGGAAGGTCGCGCGCCCCTCCCCCTCTGGTCCGAATTGGACTAGGAGAGGGGGCGGGGCGCCCCCTTTCCTTCTCCTTCTCCCCCTTCCTCCCCCCTCCTAGTAGGAGTAGGAAAGAGGGAAATCCTACTCCTACTAGGATGAGGATTCCTCCTCCTGGCGCGCCCTCTAGGGCCGGCCGGCCTCCCCCCCTTGCTCCTTTATATACGGGGGCAGGGGGCACCTCTAGACACACAAGTTGATCATTGATCTCTCCCAGCCGTGTGCGGTGCCCCCTCCACCATAATACACCTCGGTCATACTGTAGCGGTGCTTAGGCGAAGCCCTGCAACGGTAGCTTCATCAACATCGTCACCATGCCGTCGTGCTGACGAAACTCTTCCCCGAGCTCTACTGGATCATGAGTTCGCGGGACGTCAACGAGCTGGACGTGTGCTGAACACGGAGGTGCCGTACGTTCGGTACTGAGGATCGGTCGATCGTAAAGACATACGACTACATCAACTGCGTTGTCATAACGCTTCCGCTTAACGATCTACGAGGGTACATGGACGACACTCTCCCCTCTCCTTGCTATGCATCACCATGATCTTGCGTGTGCGTAGGATTTTTTTTTGAAATTACTACGTTTACAAACAGTGGCATCCGAGCCAGGTTATTGCGTAGATGTTATATGCACGAGTAGAACACAAGTGAGTTGTGGGCGATACAAGTCATACTGCTTACCAGCATGTCATACTTTGGTTCGGCGGTATTGTTGGATGAAGCGGCCCGGACCGACATTACGCGTACGCTTACGCGAGACTGGTTCTACCGACGTGCTTTGCACACAGGTGGCTGGCGGGTGTCAGTTTCTCCAACTTTAGTTGAACCGAGTGTGGCTATGCCCGGTCCTTGAGAAGGTTAAAACAACACTAACTTGACGAACTATCGTTGTGGTTTTGATGCGCAGGTAAGAACGGTTCTTGCTCAGCCCGTAGCAGCCACATAAAACTTTCAACAACAAAGTAGAGGATGTCTAACTTGCTTTTGCAGGGCATGTTGTGATGTGATATGGTCAAGACATGATGCTATATTTATTGTATGAGATGATCATGTTTTGTAACAGAGTTATCGGCAGCTGGCAGGAGCCATATGGTTGTCGCTTTATTGTATGCAATGCAATCACCATGTAATTGCTTTACTTTATCACTAAGCGGTAGCGATAGTTGTAGAAGCAATAGTTGGTGAGACAACAACGATGCTACGATGGAGATCAAGGTGTCGCGCCGGTGATGATGGTGATCATGACGGTGCTTTGGAGATGGAGATCAAAGGCACAAGATGATGATGGCCATATCATATCACTTATATTGGAGATGTGATGTTTATCCTTTATGCATCTTATTCTGCTTTGTTTGATGGTAGCATTATAAGATGATCTCTCACTAAATTTCAAGGTAAAAGTGTTCTCCCTGAGTATGCACCGTTGCCAAAGTTCGTCGTGCCGAGACACCACGTGATGATCGGGTGTGATAAGCTCAACGTTCATCTACAACGGGTGTAAGACAGTTTTACACACGCAGAATACTCGAGTTAAACTTGACGAGCCTAGCATATGCAGATATGGCCTCGGAACACTGAGACCGAAAGGTCGAGCGTGAATCATATAGTAGATATGATCAACATAGTGATGTTCACCATTGAAAACTACTCCATTTCACGTGATGATCGGTTATGGTTTAGTTGATATGGATCACGTGATCACTTAGATGATTAGAGGGATGTCTATCTAAGTGGGAGTTCTTAAGTAATATGATTAATTGGACTTAAATTTATCATGAACTTAGTACTTGATACTATTTTGCTTGTCTATGTTACTATAGATAGATGGCTCGTGCTGTTGTTCCGTTGAATTTTAATGCGTTCCTTGAGAAAGCAAAGTTGAAAGATGATGGTAGCAATTACACAGATTGGGTCCGTAACTTGAGGATTATCCTCATTGCTGCATAGAAGAATTACGTCCTGGAAGCACCACTGGGTGTTAAACCCACTGCAGGAGCAACGCCAGATGTTATGAACGTCTAGCAGAGCAAAGTTGATGCCTACTCAATAGTTCAGTGTGCCATGGTTTACGACTTAGAACCGGGACTTCAACGTCGTTTTGAACGTCATGGAGCATATGAGATGTTCCAGGAGTTGAAGTTAATATTTCAAGCAAATGCCCGGATTGAGAGATATGAAGTCTCCAATAAGTTCTACAGCTGCAAGATGGAGGAGAATAGTTCTGTCAGTGAACATATAATCAGAATGTTTGGGTACCATAATCACTTGACTCAGCTGGGAGTTAATCTTCCGGTTGATAGTGTCATTGACAGAGTTCTTCAATCACTGCCACCAAGTTACAAGAGCTTCGTGATGAACTATAATATGCAAGGGATGGATAAGACGATTCCCGAGCTCTTCACAATGCTAAAGGTTGCGGAGGTAGAAATCAAGAAGGAGCATCAAGTGTTGATGGTCAACAAGACCACCAGTTTCAAGAAAAAGGGTAAAGGGAAGAAGAAAGGGAACTTCAAGAAGAATAGCAAACAAGTTGCTACTCAAGAGAAGAAACCCAAGTCTGGACCTAAGCCGGAAACTGAGTGCTTCTACTACAAAGGGACTGGTCACTGGAAGCGAAACTGCCCCAAGTATTTGGCGGATAAGATGGATGGTAAGGTGAACAAAGGTATATGAGATATACATGTTATTGATGTGTAACTTACTAGGGCTCTCAGTAGCATCTGTGTATTTGATACTGGTTCTATTGCTAATATTTGCAACTCGAAACAGGGACTACGGATTAAGCGAAGACTGGCTAAGGACGAGGTGATGATGCGCGTGGGAAATGGTTCCAAAGTCGATGTGATCGCCGTCGGCACACTACCTCTACATCTACCTTCGGGATTAGTTTTAGACCTGAATAATTGTTATTTGGTGCCAACGTTAAGCATGAACATTATATCTGGATCTTGTTTGATGCGAGACGGTTATTCATTTAAATCTGGGAATAATGGTTGTTCTATTTATATGAGTAATATCTTTTATGGTCATGCACCCTTGAAGAGTGGTCTATTTGTGTTGAATCTCGATAATAGTGATACACATATTCATAATGTTGAAGCCAAAAGATGCAGAGTTGATAATGATAGTGCAACTTATTTGTGGCACTGCTGTTTGGGTCATATTGGTGTAAAGCGCATGAAGAAACTCCATACTGATGGACTTCTGGAATCACTTGATTATGAATCACTTGGTACTTGCGAACCATGCCTCATGGGAAAGATAACTAAAACGCCGTTCTCCGGAACAATGGAGCGAGCAACAGACTTGTTGGAAATCATACATACTGATGTATGTGGTCCGATGAATGTTGAGGCTCGCGGCGGGTATCGTTATTTTCTCACCTTCACAAATGATTTGAGCAGATATGGGTATATCTATTTAATGAAACATAAGTCTGAAACATTTAAAAATTTCAAAGAATTTCATAGTGAAGTGGAAAATCATCGTAACAAGAAAAATAAAGTTTCTACGATATGATCGTGGAGGAGAATATTTGAGTTACGAGTTTGGTTTACATTTGAAATAATGTGGAATAGTTTCGCAACTCATGCCACCCGGAACACCACAGCGTAATGGTGTGTCCGAACGTCGTAATCGTACTTTACTAGATATGGTGCGATCTATGATGTCTCTTACAGATTTACCGCCATCGTTTTGGCGTTATGCTTTAGAGACAGCTGCATTCATGTTAAATAGGGCACCATCGAAATCCGTTGAGACGACGCCTTATGAACTGTGGTTTGGTGATGACCCACAAGTATAAGGGATCTATCATAGTCCTTTCGATAAGTAAGAGTGTCGAACCCAACGAGGAGCAGAAGGAAACGATAAGTGGTTCTCTGCAAGCACTGAAATTATCGGTAACAGATAGTTTTGTGATAAGGTAATTGGTAACGAGTAGCAAGTAATAAAAGTAAATAAGGTGCAGCAAGATGGCCCAATCCTTTTTGTATCAAATGACAAGCCTGGACAAACTCTTTTATAGAGAAAAGCGCTCCCGAGGACACATGGTAATTATTGTCAAGCTAGTTTTCATCATGATCATATGTTTCGCGTTCGGTACTTTGATAATTTGATATGTGGGTGGACCGGTGCTTGGGTACTGTCCTTACTTGGACAAGCATCCCACTTATGATTAACCCCTATTGCAAGCATCCGCAACTACAACAGAAGTATTAAGGTAAACCTAACCATAGCATGAAACATATGGATCCAAATCAGCCCCTTACGAAGCAACGCATAAACTAGGGTTTAAGCTTCTGTCACTCTAGCAACCCATCATCTACTTATTACTTCCCAATGCGTCCCTCTAGGCCCAAACAATGGTGAAGTGTCATGTAGTCGACGTTCACATGACACCACTAGAGGGATGACAACATACATCTCATCAAAATATCGAACGAATGCCAAATTCACATGACTACTAATAGCAAGACTTCTCCCATGTCCTCAGGAACAAACGTAACTACTCACAAAGCATATCCATGTTCATAATCAGAGGGGTATTAATATGCATAATGGATCTGAACATATAATCTTCCACCAAATAAACCAACTAGCATCAACTACAAGGAGTAATCAACACTACTAGCAACCCACAGGTACCAATCTGAGGTTTGGATACAAAGATTGGATACAAGAGATGAACTAGGGTTTGAGATGAGATGGTGATGGTGAAGATGTTGATGGAGATTGACCCCCTCCCGATGAGAGGATCGTTGGTGATGATTTCCCCCTCCCGGAGGGAAGTTTCCCCAGCAGAACAGCTCCGCCAGAGCCCTAGATTGGTTCCGCCAAGGTTCCGCCTCGTGGCGGCGGAGCCTCGTCCCGAAAGCTTGCTTATGATTTTTTTCCTCGACAAAAGACTCCATATAGCAGAATATGGGCATCGGAGGGCCACCAGGGGGCCCATGAGGCAGGGGCACGCCTAGGGGGGTAGGGCGCGCCCCTGCCCTCGTGGCCAGGGTGTGGCCCCCCTTTGGAACTTCTTGCGCTTAGTATTTTTTTTATTCTGGAAATAGCTTCCGTGAAGTTTTAGGACTTTTGGAGCTGTGCAGAATAGGTCTCTTATATTTGCTCCTTTTCCAGCCTAGAATCCCAGCTGCCGGCATTCTCCCACTTTATGTAAACCTTGTAAAATAAGAGAGAATATGCATAAGTATCGTGACATAATGTGTAATAACAACCCATAATGCAATAAATATCGATATAAAAGCATGATGTAAAATGGACGTATCAACTCCCCCAAGCTTAGACCTCGCTTGTCCTCAAGCGAAAGCCGAAATCGAAAAATATGTCCACATGTTTGGAGATAGAGGTGTCGATAAAAATAAAATATGGACATGAGGGCATCATGATCATTCTTAGAGCAGCAACATATATATATATATATATTGTCATATGATCTCTTATGCTAAAGTAACAATTCAATCACAATTTCAAGTATGAATTATAAACTTCATTGAGAACCAACAAACTCTAATCTCAGTCATTGAGGCAATTGCAATATATCATAACATAGGAAAGAGTCAATATAAGAGCTTTTCAGCAAGTCCACATACTCAACCATCTTTTAGTCTTTCACAATTGCTAACACTCACGCGATATTTATGGGTATGAAGTCTTAATCGGACACAGAGAAAGATAGGGGCTTATAGTTTTGCCTCCCAACGTTTTACCTCAAGGGTAATGTCAACAATAATAGTTCATGAAGACTCACATCCAATTAGCTATATATATCAGGATTTTTCCAACACATTGTGCTTGCCAAAGGATAAAATGTAAAAAGAAAAGGTGAAGATCACCATGACTCTTATGTAAGGTAGAATATAAAAGTAAAAGTCAGGCCCTTCGCAGAGGGAAGCAGATGTTGTCATGCGCTTTTATGGTTGGATGCACGAAATCTTAATGCAAAAGAACGTCACTTTATATTGCCACTTGTGATATGGACCTTTATTATGCAGTCCGTCGCTTTTATTTCTTCCATATCACAAGACCATATAAAGCTTATTTCTCCCACACTAATAAGTCATACATGTTTAGATAGCAATTTTTATTGCTTGCACCGATGACAACTTACTTGAAGGATCTTACTCAATCCATAGGTAGGTATGATGGACTCTCATGGAAAAACTGGGTTTAGGGATATTTGGAAGCACAAGTAGTATCTCTACTTGGTGCGAAGAAATTGGCTAGCATGAGAGGTAAAGGCAAGCTCAACATGTTGGACGATCCATGACAATATAATTTATCTCGGATGTAAGAAAACATAACCCATTACATTGTCTTCCTTGTCCAACGTCAACTCTTTAGCATGTCATATTTTAATAAGTGCTCACAATCATAAAAGATGTCCAAGATAGTATATTTATATGTGAACCTCTCTTTCTTTATTACTTCCTATTCATTGCAACGATGACCAAAACTATGTTTGTCAACTCCCAACAACTTTTATTCATCATACACTTTTATATGTGAGCTCATTACTCTCCATAAGATCCATATGATCTCTTTATTTCTTTTTATTTCTTCTCTTTTATTTTATTTAATTCCCTCAAGATAATAGCAAAATAATCAAGCCCTTGACTCAACACTAATCTTTATTATATAGCTCACGGACTCGATTACATAGAGGGATCATAAAGCAAAACTCACAATTAGATCATACTAAAGCTTTATTCTACTAGATCAAGATATTACTAAAAGGATCGAACTAAGAAAAACGGTAAAGATAAAAGTGATGGTGATACGATACCGGGGCACTCCCCCAAGTTTGGCAGTTTCCAAGGGGAGTGCCCATACCAGATACTCAGTTCTTCTTTGTTGGTGAAGAAGGTGATGGTTTTGTTGATGGCGTAGGCTTCTTCCTTAATTTGTGCTCGAGGACAGAATTTTGGTCCCTTAGGTCATCGATCTCCTCCTCCAGGCTCAGTATCTTTCTGCATAGTTCTTGCTTGTTTTCCCGCAAGAGGCGAAAAGGGATAAACTCGATCTTAGGTTTCTTTACTCTATCCGGGAGGCTTGACTTTTTGAACTCCACATGAATGTCCCCAGGTTGAGGTAGTGGGACTTCATCTTCTTCTGAGCTCGTCTCCTCCTTTCCCTTGGGTTCATAGTCCCCTTCTTCTTCCGTAGTCCAACCACAATGCTCCACATCCCCATAGACCTTAGGATCTGCAAGGTAATCAGCCACATAGCTTTCTCCTTCCAAATCCTGGGACGACATGTTGCTCTAATCTGCAGCAGGACAGCTCGAAACAAAGACAGGAGATATTTGCGTGATATGGTGGTCAAAACCTTCGGGATATTATATAATGAATTTTTACCGACTAAAAGAAGTATCATGCAAGAAAACGGAGTCCGGAAAGCGCACGAGGTGCCCACGAGGCAGGGGGCGCGCCCAGGGGGTAGGGCGCGCCTCCCACCCTCGTGGGAGCCTCGTTTCCTTTCCGTTCTGCTTCTTATTTTCCTATTTTTCTGAATATTCCAAAACGAAGAAATATTGCCATTAGAACTGATTTGGAGTTGGTTTACTTACCGTACCACGTACCTATTCTTTTTCGGAGTCTGAAACATTCTGGAAAGTATCCCTTATGTATTCCTCCGGGGTTACGGTTTCAATAATATTACTTTCAACATTTATAGGATTACTTGAGATATAACGTTTAATTCTTTGACCGTTCACTACCTTCGGATTTGTGCCTTCGAAGTTGTTGATTTTTATGGCACCGGAACGATAGACCTTTTCGATAACGTAAGGACCTTCCCATTTATAGAGAAGTTTGCCTGCAAAAAATCTGAAACGAGAGTTGTATAGCAATACATAATCACCTACATTGAACTCACGCTTTTGTATCCTTTATCATTCCATCTTTTAACTTTTTCTTTAAACAGCTTGGCATTTTCATAAGCCTGGGTTCTCCATTCATCAAGTGAGCTAATGTCAAATAACCTCTTCTCACCGGCAAGTTTGAAATCATAATTGAGCTCTTTAATGGCCCAATATGCCTTATGTTCTAGTTCAAGAGGTAAGTGACATGCTTTACCATAAACCATTTTATACGGAGACATACCCATAGGATTTTTATATGCAGTTCTATAAGGCCATGATGCATCATCAAGTTTGTTGGACCAAATCTTTCTAGATCTATTAACAGTCTTTTGCAAAATTAATTAGAGCTCTATGTTACTCAATTCTACTTGACCACTAGACTCTGGGTGATAAGGAGATGCAATTCTATGATTAACGTCATACTTAGCAAGCATTTTATGAAAGGCACCATGAATAAAATATGAACCACCATCAGTCATTAAATATCTAGGGACCCCAAACCTCAGGAAAATAACTTCTTTAAGCATCTTAATAGAGGTGTTATGATCAGCACTACTAGTTGGAATAGCTTCTACCCACTTAGTAACGTAATCAACAACGACTAAAATATGTGTATACTGCTACGTCTTGAGCTTGCGTTGGTTTTCCTCGAAGAGGAAGGGATGATGCAGCAAAGTAGCGTAAGTATTTCCCTCAGTTTTTGAGAACCAAGGTATCAATCCTGTAGGAGCCCACGCTCAAGTCCCTCGTACCTGCACAAAGCGATAGCTACCCGCAACCAACGCGATTAGGGGTTGTCAAGCCCTTCACGGTCACTTACGAGAGTGAGATCTAATAGATAGAATATTTTTGGTATTTTTGATATAAAGATGCAAAGTAAAAAGTAAAAGCAAAGTAAATAGCAAAACAAGATTAAAGTGATGGAGATTGATATGATGAGAATAGACCCGGGGGCCATAGGTTTCACTAGTGGCTTCTCTCGAGAGCATAAGTTTTCTACGGTGGGTGAACAAATTACTGTTGAGCAATTGACAGAATTGAGCATAGTTATGAGAATATCTAGGCATGATCATGTATATAGGCATCACGTCTATGACAAGTAGATCGAAACGATTCTGCATCTACTACTATTACTCCACTCATCGACCGCTATCCAGCATGCATCTAGAGTATTAAGTTAAAAACAGAGTAACGCTTTAAGCAAGATGACATGATGTAGAGAGATAAATTCATGCAATATGAAATAAACCCCATCTTGTTATCCTCGATGGCAACGATACAATACATGTCTCGCTGCCCCTTCTATCACTGGGAAAGAACACCGCAAGATCGAACCCAAAGCTAAGCACTTCTCCCATGGCAAGAACTACCGATCTAGTTGGCCAACCCAAACGGATAATTCGAAGAGACTTGCAAAGATAACCAATCATACATAAAAGAATTCAAATAAGATTCAAATATTGTTCATAGATAGACTTGATCATAAACCCACAATTCATCGGTCTCAAAAAACACACCGCAAAAGAAGAAGATTACATCGAATAGATCTCCACAAGAGAGGGGGAGAACATTGTATTGAATCCAAAAAGAGAGAAGAAGCCATCTAGCTACTAACTATGGACCCGAAGGTTTGAGGTAAACTACTCACACTTCATCGGAGGGGCTATGATGATGTAGAAGCCCTCCGTGATGACGGCCCTCTCCGGCGGAGCTCCGGAACAGGCCCCAAGATGGGATCTCGTGGATACAGAAATTTGCGGCGGTGGAATTAGGTTTTTGGCTCCTGTTCTGATCGTTTGGGGGTACGTGGGTATATATAGGAGGAAGGAGTACGTCGGTGGAGCACCAAGGGGCCCACGAGGCAAGGGGCGCGCCCTGTAGGGGGGGGGGCGCCCCTACCCTCGTGACCGCCTCTGATACTTCTTGGAGTAGGGTCCAAGTCTCCTGGGTCTTATCCGAGAAGAAAATCACGTTCCAAAAAGGATTTTTCTGTTTGGACTCCGTTTGATATTCTGTTTCTTCGAAACACTGAAATAGGCAAAAAAAACAGCAAATTTGGGCTGGGCCTCCGGTTAATAGGTTAGTCCCACAAATAATATAAAAGTGGAAAATAAAGCCCAATATAGTCCAAAACACTAGATAATATAGCATGGAGCAATCAAAAATTATAGATACGTTGGAGACGTATCAGGCATCCCCAAGCTTAATTCCTGCTCGTCCTCGAGTAGGTAAATGATAAAAAGAGAATTTTTGATGTGGAGTGCTACTTGGCATAATTTCAATGCAAAATTTCTTAATTGTGGTATGGATATTCATATTAGAAAGATTCAAGACAAAAGTTGATATTGACATAAAGAATAATAACACTTCAAGCATATTAATAAAGTAATTATGTCTTCTCAAAATAGCATGGCCAAAGAAAGTTATCCCTACAAAATCATATAGTCTGGCTATGCTCTATCTTCACCACACAAAGTATTTAAATCATGCACAACCCCGATGACAAGCCAAGCAATTGTTTCATACTCTAACTTTTTCAAAACTTTTTCAATCTTCACGCAATACATGAGCGTGAGCCATGGACATAGCACTATGTGGAATAGAAGGGTGGTTGTGGAGAAGACAAAAAGAGGGGAAGATAGTCTCACATCAACTAGGCGTATCAACGGGCTATGGAGAGGCCCATCAATAGATATCAATGTGAGTGATTAGGGATTGCCATGCAACGGATGCACTAGAGCTATAAGTATATGAAAGCTCATCAAAAGAAACTAAGTGGGTGTGTATCCAACTCGCTTGCTCACGAAGACCTAGGGCAATTTGAGGAAGCCCATCATTGGAATATACAAGCCAAGTTCTATAATGAAAAATTCCCACTAGTATATGAAAGTGACATAACAAGAGACTCTCTATCATGAAGATCATGGTGCTACTTTGAAGCACAAGTGTGGTAAAAGGATAGTAACATTGTCCCTTCTCTCTTTTTCTCTCATTTTTGGGCCTTTTCTCTCTCTTTTTTATGGCCTCTTTTTTTCGTCCGGAGTCTCATCCCGACTTAAGGGGGAATCATAGTCTCCATCATCCTTTCCTCACTTGGGACAATGCTCTAGAAAATGATGATCATCACACTTTTATTTTTCTTACAACTCAGCAATTACAACTCGATACTTAGAACAAATATGACTCTATATGAATGCCTCCGGCGGTGTACCGGGATATGCAATGAATCAAGAGTGACATGTATGAAAGAATTATGAATGGTGGCTTTGCCACAAATACAATGTCAACTACATGATCATGCATAGCAATATGACAATGATGGAGCGTGTCATAATGAACGGAACGGTGGAAAGTTGCATGGCAATATATCTCGGAATGGCTATGAAAATGCCATGATAGGTAGGTATGGTGGCTGTTTTGAGGAAGGTATATGGTGGGTGTATGATACCGGCGAAAGGTGCGCGGTATTAGAGAGGCTAGCAATGGTGGAAGGATGGGAAAAAGTGCATATAATCCATGGACTCAACATTAGTCATAAAGAACTCATATACTTATCGCAAAAATCTAGAAGTTATCAAAGCAAAGTATTACGCGCATGCTCCTAGGGGGATAGATTGGTAGGAAAAGACCATCGCTCGTCCCCGATCGCCACTCATAAGGAAGACAATCAATAAATAAATTATGCTCTGACTTCATCACATAACGGTTCACCATACGTGCATGCTACGGGAATCACAAACTTTAACACAAGTATTCTTTAAATTCACAACTACTAAACTAGCATAACTCTAATATTATCACCTCCATATCTCAAAACAATTATCATGCTTCAATCTTCTCTTAGTATTCAATGCACTCAAAAGAAAATTTCACATATCTTGAACACCAAGCATATTTATATTAAGCAAACTATCATGCTATTAAGACTCTCAAAATAATTTAAGTGAAGCATGAGAGATCAATAGTTTGTTTAAAACAAACCACCACCGTGCTCTAAAAGATCTAAGTGAAGCACATAGAGCAAAATTATAACGCTCGAAAGATATAAGTGAAGCACGTAGAGCAAAACTACATAGCTCAAAAGATATAAGTGAAGCACATAGAGTATTCTATCAAATTTTTAATTCATAGATAACTCTCTCAAAAGGTGTGTACAACAAGGATGATTTTGGCACACTAACAAACAAAGACACAAATAATACAAGACGCTCCAAGCAAAACACATATCATGTTGGTGAATAAAAATATAGCTCCAAGTAAATTACCGATGGAAGTGGACGAAAGAGGGGATGCCTTCCGGGGCATCCCCAAGCTTTGACTTTTTAGTGTCCTTGGATTATCTTGGGGGTGCCATGGGAATCCCCAAGCTTAGGCTCTTGACACTCCTTGTTCCATGATCCATCAAAAGAATTCACCCAAAACTTGAAAACTTCACAACACAAAACTCAAAATAGAAAACTCGTGAGCTCCGTTAGCGAAAGAAAACAAAAGACCACTTCAAGGTACTGTAATGAACTCATTCTTTATTTATATTGGTGTTAAACCTACTTTATTCCAACTTCTCTATGGATTATAAACTATTTTATTAGCCATAGATTCATCAAAATAAGCAAACAACACACGAAAAACAGAATCTGTCAAAAACAGAACAGTCTGTAGTAATCTGTAGCTAGCGCAAGATATGGAACCCCCAAAATTCTAAAATAAATTGCTGGACGTGATAAATTTATCTATTAATCATCTGAAAAAAGAATTAACTAAATATCACTCTTCAAATAAAAATGACAGCAGTTCTCGTGAGCACTAAAGTTTCTGTTTTTTACAGCAAGTTCAACAAGACTTTCCCCAAGTCTTCCCAACGGTTCTACTTGGCACAAACACTAATTAAACACAAAAAACACAACCAAAACAGAGGCTAAATAATTTATTTATTACTAAACAGGAGCAAAAAGTAAGGAATAAAAATAAAATTGGGTTGCCTCCCAACAAGAGCTATCGTTTAACGCCCCTAGCTAGGCATAAAAGCGAGGATAGATCTAGGTATTGCCATCTTTGGAAGGCAATCCATAAGTGGCTCTAATGATGGTTTCATATGGAAATTTTATTTTCTTTCTTCTAAAGTGTTCCATGCCCTTTTTTAATGGAAATTGGAATCTAATATTCCCTTCCTTCATATCAATAATCGCACCAACCGTTCTAAGGAAAGGTCTACCAAGAATAATAGGGCAAGAAGGATTGCAATCTATATCAAGAACAATGAAATCTACGGGCACATAATTCCTATTTGCAACAATAAGAACATCATTTATTCTTCCCATAGGTTTCTTAATAGTGGAATCCGCAAGATGCAAGTTTAGAGAGCAATCATCAAGATCACAGAAATCTAGCAAATCACACAAAGTTTTGGGGATAGTGGAGACACTAGCACCCAAATCACACAAAGCATAAAACTCATGATCTTTAATTTTAATTTTGATAGTTGGTTCCCACTCATCATAGAGTTTTCTAGGGATAGAGACTTTCAACTCAAGTTTTTCTTCATAAGATTGCATCAAGGCATCAACAATATGTTCGGTGAAGGCTTTCTTTTGACTATAAACATGCGGAGAATTTAGCACGGATTGCAACAAAGAAATACAATAAATCAAAGAGCAACTTTCATAATTAAATTCCTTGGAATCCAATATAGTGGGTTTAGCAACATCTAAATTTTTATTTCTTTCAATCCCACTTTCGTCAATTTCATCATAAAGATCTAAATACTCTGAATTTTTGGAACGCCTTCTAGGTAAAGGAAGATCATATTCAGTTTCATCAAGATTCATATTGCAAAACAAAGATTTGATAGGGGACACATCAATAACTTTTAGATCTTCATCTTGATTTTCATAAGAATTAGAAGAACATGCTTTAATAAAGGCATCCTTGGAAGCACGCATCCTAGCGGTTCTTTCTTTACACTCATCAATTGAAATTCTCATGGCTTTTAGAGACTCATTAATATCATGCTTAGGTGGAATAGATCTAAGTTTGAAAGCATCAACATCAAGAGCAATTCTATCAACGTTCCTAGCCAAATCATCAATCTTAAGCATTTTTTCTTCAATCATAGCATTAAAATTCTTTTGCGAAGAAATAAATTCTTTAATATTAGATTCAAAATCAGAGGGCATCTTATTATAATTTCCATAAGAGTTGTTGTAGGAATTCCCATAATTATTAGAAGGATTACTAGGATAAGGCCTAGGATTAAAATTCCCTCTATAAGCGTTGTTACCAAAATTATTCCTACCAACAAAATTCACATCCATAGGTTCATTGTTATTCTCAATCAAGGTAGACAAAGGCATATCATTAGGATCAGAAGAAACACTCTTAGTAGCAAATAATTTCATAAGTTCATCCATCTTTCCACTCAAAACATTGATTTCTTCTATCGCATGCACTTTTTTATTAGAAGATCTTTCAGTATGCCATTGAGAATAATTAACCATAATATTATCTAGGAGTTTAGTAGCATCTCCTAAAGTGATTTCCATAAAAGTGCCTCCCGCGGCCGAATCTAAAAGATTTCTAGAAGCAAAATTCAATCCGGCATAAAATTTTTGTATAATCATCCACAAATTTAAACCATGAGTAGGGCAATTACGTATCATTAATTTCATTCTTTCCCAAGCTTGTGCAACATGTTCATGATCAAGTTGCTTAAAATTCATAATATCGTTTCTAAGAGAGATGATCTTAGTGGGAGGAAAATACTTAGAGATAAAAGCATCTTTGCACTTGTTCCAAGAATCAATACTATTTTTAGGCAAGGACGAAAACCAAGCTTTAGCGCGATCTCTAAGCGAAAAAGGAAATAGCTTTAATTTAACGACATCATTATCGACATCTTTTTTCTTTTGCATATCACATAAATCAACGAAGCTATTCAAATGAGTAGCGACATCTTCACTAGGAAGGCCGGCGAATTGATCTTTCATAACAAGATTCAACAAAGCAGTATTGATTTCACAAGATTCAGTATTGGCAAGAGGAGCAATCGGAGTGCTAATAAAATCATTATTGTTGGTATTGGTGAAGTCACACAATTTGGTAGTATCTTGAGCCATCGTGACAAACAAGCAATCCAACACACGAGCAAACAAAAGGCAAGCGAGAAAAAGGCAAATGGAGAAGGAGAAGGGGAAGGAGAAAGAGAGGGCGAATAAAACGGCAAGGGTGAAGTGGGGGAGAGAAAAACGAGAGGCAAATGGCAACTAATTGAAGGAAATATGCCCTAGAGGCAATAATAAAGTTATTATTTATTTCCTTATATCATGATAAATGTTTATTATTCATGCTAGAATTGTATTAACCAGAAACATAATACATGTGTGAATACATAGACAAACAGAGTGTCACTAGTATGCCTCTACTTGACTAGCTCGTTAATCAAAGATGGTTATGTTTCCTAACCATGAACAAAGAGTTGTTATTTGATTAACGAGGTCACATCATTAATTGAATGATCTGATTGACATGACCCATTCCATTAGCTTAGCACCCGACCGTTTAGTATGTTGCTATTGCTTTCTTCATGACTTATACATGTTCCTATGACTATGAGATTATGCAACTCCCGTTTGCCGGAGGAACACTTTGGGTGCTACCAAACGTCACAACGTAACTGGGTGATTATAAAGGAGCATTACAGGTGTCTCCAAAGGTACATGTTGGGTTGGCGTATTTCGAGATTAGGATTTGTCACTCCGATTGTCGGAGAGGTATCTCTGGGCCCTCTCGGTAATGCACATCACATAAGCCTTGCAAGCATTACAACTAATATGTTAGTTGTGAGATGATGTATTACGGAACGAGTAAAGAGACTTGCCGGTAACGAGATTGAACTAGGTATTGGATACCGATGATCGAATCTCGGGCAAGTAACATACCGATGACAAAAGGAACAACGTATGTTGTTATGCGGTCTGACCGATAAAGATCTTCGTAGAATATGTAGGAGCCAATATGGGCATCCAGGTCCCACTATTGGTTATTGACCGGAGACGTGTCTCGGTCTTGTCTACATTGTTCTCGAACCGTAGGGTCCACATGCTTAAAGTTACGACGACAGTTATTATGAGTTTATGCATTTTGATGTACCGAAGTTAGTTCGGAGTCCCGGATGTGATCACGGACATGACGAGGAGTCTCGGAATGGTCGAGACATAAAGATTGATATATTGGATGACTATATTCGGACACCGGAAGGGTTCCGGAGAAGTTTCGGATAAAACCGGAGTGCCGGAGGGGTTACCGGAACCCCCGGGGGGTTAATGGGCCTTATGGGCCTAATGTGGAGAAGAGGAAGGGGCTGCCAGGGCAGGCCGCGCGCCCCCTCTCCCCCTAGTCCGAATTGGACAAGGAGGGAGGGGCGGCGCCCCCCCTTTCCTATTCTCCCTCCACCTCTCCTAGTTGGACAAGGAACGGGGAGGGGAGTCCTACTCCCGGTAGGAGTATGACTCCTCCTGCGCCCTCCTCTAGGCCGGCGCACCACCCCCCTTGGATCCTTTATATACGGAGGCAAGGGGGCACCCTAGAACACACAAGTTGATCCTCGTGATCGTTCCTTAGCCGTGTGCAGTGCCCCTGCCACCATATTCCACCTCGGTCATATCGTTGTAATGCTTAGGCGAAGCCCTGCGTCGTAGGCGAAGCCCTGCGACGGTAGAACATCAAGATCGTCACCACGCCGTCGTGCTGACGGAACTCCTCCCCGACGCTTTGCTGGATCGGAGCCCGGGGATCGTCATCGAGCTGAACGTGTGCCAAGAACTCGGAGGTGCCGGAGTAACGGTGCTTGGATCGGTCGGACCGTGGAGACGTACGACTACATCAACCAAACGCTTCCGTTGTCGATCTACAGGTACGTAGATCACACTCTCCCTCGTTGCTATGCATCACATGATCTTGCGTGTGCGTAGGAATTTTTTTGAAATTACTACGTTCCCCAACAGTAGGCATCAGACCTTGAGCTATCGCTGTTGATGATATGCAACGAGTAGCACAAGTGAGTTGTGGGCGATATAAGTCATACTGCTTACCAGCATGTCATACTTTGGTTCGGCGGTATTGTTGGACTGAAGCGGCCCGGACCGACATTACGCGTACGCTTCGGAGACCGGTTCTCCCGACGTGCTTTGCACAAAGGTGGCTAGCGGGTGACAGTTTCTCCAACTTTAGTTGAACCGAGTGTGGCTACGCCCGGTCCTTGCGAAGGTTAAAACAACACCAACTTGACAAACTATCGTTGTGGTTTTGATGCGTAGGTAAGATTGGTTCTTGCTTAAGCCCGTAGCAGCCACGTAAAACTTCAACAACAAAGTAGAGGACGTCTAACTTGTTTTTGCAGGGCATGTTGTGATGTGATATGGTCAAGACGTGATGAGATATAAGTTGTTGTATGAGATGATCATGTTTTGTTGAAGTTATCGGCAACTGGCAAAATCCTTATGGTTGTCTTCTATTGCATAAGATGCAAGCGCCCAATAACTGTTACTTTATCGCTATGCGATAGCAATAGTTGCAAGAGCAATTGTTGGCGAGACGACCACGTGACGACACATTGATATAGATCAAGATGATGGAGATCATGGTGTCATGCCGGTGACGATAGAGATCATAACAGTACTTTGGAGATGGAAATCAAAGGCGCAAGATGATGATGGCCATATCATGTCACATATTTTGATTGCATATGATGTTTATCTTTTATGCATCTTCTTGCTTTGATTGACGGTAGCATTATAAGATGATCTCTCACTAAATTATCAAGAAGTGTTCTCCCTGAGTATGCACCGTTGCCAAAGTTCGTCGTGCCCAGACACCACGTGATGATCGGGTGTGATAAGCTCTACGTCCATCTACAACGGGTGCAAGCCAGTTTTGCACACGCAGAATACTCAGGTTAAACTTGACGAGCCTAGCATATGCAGATATGGCCTCGGAACACGGAGACCGAAAGGTCGAGCGTGAATCATATAGTAGATATGATCAACATAGTGATGTTCACCATTGAAACTACTCCATCTCACGTGATGATCGAACATGGTTTAGTTGATATGGATCACGTGATCACTTAGAGGATTAGAGGGATGTCTATCTAAGTGGGAGTTCTTTAGTAATATGATTAATTGAACTTAAATTTATCATGAACTTAGTCTTGGTAGTATTAGCATATCTATGTTGTAGATCAATAGCTCGCGTTGTTGCTTCCCTGTGTTTATTTTGATATGTTCCTAGAGAAAATTGTGTTGAAAGATGTTAGTAGCAATGATGCGGATTGGATCCGTGATCTGAGGTTTATCCTCATTGCTGCACAGAAGAATTATGTGCTTGATGCACCGCTAGGTGACAAACCTATTGCAGGAGCAGATGCAGACGCTATGAATGTTTGGCTAGCTCAATGTGATGACTACTTGATAGTTTAGTGCACCATGCTTAATGGCTTAGAATCGGGACTTCATAGACGTTTTGAACGTCATGGACCATATGAGATGTTCCAGGAGTTGAAGTTAATATTTCAAGCAAATACCCGAGTTGAGAGATATGAAGTCTCCAACAAGTTCTATAGCTAAAAGATGGAGGAGAATCGCTCAACTAGTGAGCATGTGCTCAGATTGTCTGGGTACTACAATCGCTTGAATCAAGTGGGAGTTAATCTTCCAGATAAGATAGTGATTGACAGAATTCTCTAGTCACCATCACCAAGTTAGTAGAACTTCGTGATGAACTATAATATGCAAGGGATAACGGAAACGATTCCCAAGCTCTTCGTGATGCTGAAATCGACGAAGGTAGAAATCAAGAAAAACATCAAATGTTGATGGTTGACAAGACCACTAGTTTCAAGAAAAGGGCAAAGGGAGGAAGGGGAACTTCAAGAAGAACGGCAAGCGAGTTGCTGCTCAAGTGAAGAAGTCCAAGTCTGGTCCTAAGCTTGAGACTAAGTGCTTCTACTGCAAAGGGACTGGTCACTGGAAGCGGAACTACCCCAAGTGATTGGCGGATAAGAAGGATGGCAAAGTGAACATAAGTATATTTGATATACATGTTATTGATGTGTACTTTACTAGTGTTTATAGCAACCCCTCAGTATTTGATACTAGTTCAGTTGCTAAGATTAGTAACTCGAAACGGGAGTTGCAGAATAAACAGAGACTAGTTAAGGGTGAAGTGACGATGTGTGTTGGAAGTGGTTCCAAGATTGATATGATCATCATCGCACACTCCCTATACTTTCGGGATTAGTGTTGAACCTGAATAAGTGTTATTTGGTGTTTGCGTTAAGCATGAATATGATTTGATCATGTTTATTGTAATACGGTTATTCATTTAAGTAAGAGAATAAATTGTTGTTCTGTTTACATGAATAAAACCTTATATGGTTACACACCCAATGAAAATAGTTCGTTGGATCTCGATCGTAGTGATACACATAATCATAATATTGAAACCAAAAGATGCAAAGTTAATAATGATAGTGCAACTTATTTGTGGCACTACCGTTTAGGTCATATTGGTGTAAAGCGCATGAAGAAACTCCATGCTGATGGGCTTTTGGAATCACTTGATTATGAATCAGTTGATGCTTGCGAACCATGCCTCATGGGCAAGATGACTAAGACTCTGTTCTTCGGAACAATGGAGCGAGCAACAGATTTGTTGGAAATCATACATACTGATGTATGTGGTCCGATAAATATTGAGGCTCGCGACAAGTATCATTATTTTCTGATCTTCACAGATGATTTGAGCAGATATGAGTATATCTACTTGATGAAACATAAGTCTGAAACATTTGAAAAGTTCAAAGAATTTCAGAGTGAAGTGAAAAAATCATCGTAACAAGAAAATAAAGTTTCTACGATCTGATCGTAGAGAAGAGTATTTGAGTTACGAGTTTGGCCTTCAGTTAAAAACAATGTGAAATAGTTTCACTACTCATGCCACCTGGAACACCACAATGTAATGGTGTGTCCGAACGTCATAACCGTACTTTATTAGATATGGTGCGATCTATGATGTCTCTTACCGATCTACTATCATTTTGGGGTTATGCATTAGAGACAGCTGCATTCACGTTAAAAGGGCACCATCTAAATCTGTTGAGACGACACCGTATGAACTATGGTTTGGCAAGAAACCAAAGTTGTCATTTCTTAAAGTTTGGGGTTGCGATGCTTATGTGAAAAAGTTTCATCCTGATAAGCTCAAACCCAAATCGGAGAAGTCGTCTTCATAGGATACCCAAAAGACTGTTGGGTACACCTTCTATCACAGATCCGAAGGCAAGATTCGTTGCTAAGAATGGATCCTTTCTAGAGAAGGAGTTTCTCTCGAAAGAAGTGAGTGGGAGGAAAGTAGAACTTGATGAGGTAACTGTACCTGCTCCCTTATTGGAAAGTAGTTCATCACAGAAATCTGTTCCTGTGACTACTACACCAATTAGTGAGGAAGCTAATGATGATGATCATGTAACTTCAGATCAAGTTACTACCAAATCTCGTAGGTAAACCAGAGTGAGATCCACACCAGAGTGGTACGGTAATCCTGTTCTGGAAGTCATGTTACTAGACCATGACGAACTTGCGAACTATGAGGAAGCGATGATGAGCCCAGATTCCGCGAAATGGTTTGAGGCCATGAAATCTGAGATATGATCCATGTATGAGAACAAAGTATGGACTTTGATGGATTTGCCCGATGATCGGCAAGCCATAGAAAATAAATGGATCTTCAAGAGGAAGACGGACGCTGATAGTAGTGTTACTATCTACAAAGCTAGAATTGTCGCAAAAGGTTTTCGACAAGTTCAAGGTGTTGACTACGATGAGATTTTCTCACTCGTATCTATGCTTAAGTCTGTCCGAATCATGTTAGCAATTGCCGCATTTTATGAAATCTGGCAAATGGATAAACAAAACTGCATTCCTTAATGGATTTACTAAAGAAGAGTTGTATACGATGCAACTAGAAGGTTTTGTCGATCCTAAAGGTGTTAACAATATGCAAGCTCCAGCGATCCATCTATGGACTGGTGCAAGATCTCGGAGTTGGAATATACGCTTTGATAAGTTGATCAAAGCATATAGTTTTATACAGACTTGCGGTGAAGCCTGTATTTACAAGAAAGTGAGTGGGAGCACTACAGCATTTCTGATAAGTATATGTGAATGACATATTGTTGATCGGAAATAATGTAGAATTATTCTGCAAAGCATAAAGGAGTGTTTGAAAGGAGTTTTTTCAAAGAAAGACCTCGGTGAAAGCTGCTTACATATTGAGCATCAAGATCTATAGAGATAGATCAAGACGCTTGATAAGTTTTTTCAATGAGTACATACCTTGACAAGATTTTGAAGTAGTTCAAAATGGAACAGTCAAAGAAAGAGTTCTTGCCTGTGTTGCAAGGTGTGAAATTGAGTAAGACTCAAAGCCCGACCACGGCAGAAGATAGAAATAGAATGAAAGTCATTCCCTATGCCTCAGCCATAGGTTCTATAAAGTATGCCATGCTGTGTACCAGATCTATTGTATACCCTACACTGTGTTAAGCAAGGGAGTACAATAGTGATCTAAGAGTAGATCACTGGACAGCGGTCAAAATTATCCTTAGTGGAATAAGGAAATATTTCTCAATTATGGAGGTGACAAAAATATTTCTCAATTATGGAGGTGACAAAAAGGTTCGTCGTAAAAGGTTACGTCGATGCAAGTTTTGACACAGATCTGGATGACTCTAAGTCTCGATCTAGATACATATTGAAAGTGGGAGCAATAAGCTAGAGTAGCTCCGTGCAGAGCATTGTTGACATAGAAATTCGCAAAATACTTACGGATCTGAATGTGGCAGACCCGTTGACTAAAATTATCTCACAAGCAAAACATGATCACACCTTAGTACTCTTTGGGTGTTAATCACATAGCGATGTGAACTAGATTACTGACTCTAGTAAACCCTTTTGGGTGTTGATCACATATCGATGTGAACTATGGGTGTTAATTACATGGTGATGTGAACTATTGCTGTTAAATCACATGGCGATGTGAACTAGATTATTGACTCTAGTGCAAGTGGGAGACTGAAGGAAATATGCCCTAGAGGCAATAATAAAGTTATTATTTATTTCCTTATATCATGATAAATGTTTATTATTCATGCTAGAATTGTATTAACCAGAAACATAATACTTGTGTGAATACATAGACAAACAAAGTGTCACTAGTATGCCTCTACTTGACTAGCTCGTTAATCGAAGATGGTTATGTTTCCTAACCATAAACAAAAGAGTTGTTATTTGATTAACGGGATCACATCATTAGGAGAATGATGTGATTGACATGACCCATTTCATTAGCTTAGCACCCGATCGTTTAGTATGTTGCTATTGCTTTCTTCATGACTTATACATGTTCCTATGACTATGAGATTATGCAACTCCCGTTTGCCGGAGGAACACTTTGTGTGCTACCAAACGTCACAACGTAACTGGGTGATTATAAAGGAGCTCTACAGGTGTCTCCAAAGGTACATGTTGGGTTGGCGTATTTCGAGATTAGGATTTGTCACTCCGATTGTCGGAGAGGTATCTCTGGGCCCTCTCGGTAATGCACATCACATAAGCCTTGCAAGCATTGCAACTAATGAGTTAGTTGTGAGATGATGTATTACGGGACGAGTAAAGAGACTTGCCGGTAACGAGATTGAACTAGGTATTAAGATACCGACGATCGAATCTCGGGCAAGTAACATACCGATGACAAAGAGAACAACGTATGTTGTTATGCGGTCTGACCGATAAAGATCTTCGTAGAATATGTAGGAGCCAATATGGGCATCCAGGTCCCGCTATTGGTTATTGACCGGAGACGTGTCTCGGTCATGTCTACATTGTTCTCGAACCGTAGGGTCCGCACGCTTAAGGTTTCGATGACAGTTATATTATGAGTTTATGAGTTTTGATGTACCGAAGGAGTTCGGAGTCCCGGATGAGATCGGGGACATGACGAGGAGTCTCGAAATGGTCGAGACATAAAGATCGATATATTGGACGACTATATTCAGACATCGGAAAGGTTTCGAGTGATTCGGGTATTTTTCGGAGTACCGGGTAGTTACGGGAGAAGCAATGGGCCTTGATGGGCTTTAGTGGGAAGAGGAGAAAGGGCCAAGGGGCTGCTGCGCCCCCCCT
Source organism: Triticum urartu (assembly GCF_003073215.2). NCBI lineage: Eukaryota > Viridiplantae > Streptophyta > Magnoliopsida > Poales > Poaceae > Triticum > Triticum urartu. Next base: position 496,564,572 of record NC_053027.1, on the reverse strand, counting down.
CCCCTCTAGTCCGAATTGGACTAGGGAAAAGGGGGCCGGCCACCTCTCCTTCTCCTCCACTTCCTTCTCCCTTCCTCCCCTCTTGGTGGACTCCTACTAGGACTTGGAGTCCTAGTAGGACTCCACATCCTGGCCGCACCAAGCCTTGGCCGGCCTCCTCCTCCTCCATCCTTTATATACTGAGGCAAGGGGCACCCCATGGACACACAAGTTGATCTTCGTGATCGTTCCTTAGCCGTGTGCGGTGCCCCCTCCACCATATTCCACCTCGGTCATATTGTAGCGGTGCTTAGGCGAAGCCCTGCGACGGTAGAACATCAAGATCGTCACCACGCCGTCGTGCTGACGGAACTCCTCCCCGACGCTTTGCTGGATCGGAGCCCGGGGATCATCATCGAGCTGAACGTGTGCCAAGAACTCGGAGGTGCCGGAGTAACGGTGCTTGGATCGGTCGAACCGTGGAGACGTACGACTACATCAACCAAACGCTTCCGTTGTCGATCTACATGGTACGTAGATCACACTCTCCCCTCGTTGCTATGCATCACATGATCTTGCGTGTGCGTAGGAAATTTTTTGAAATTACTACGTTCCCCAACAAGACGAGTCAGCGGAAGCAACAATATCTGAGTACAGACATAAGTTAAACAAGTTTGCCTTAAGAAGGCTAGCACAAACTGGGATACAAATCGAAAGAGGCGCGGGCCTCCTGCCTGGGATCCTCCTAAACTACTCCTGGTCGTCGTCAGCGGCCTGCACGTAGTAGTAGGCACCTCCAGAGTAGAAGGAGTCGTCGTTGAAGGTGGCGTCTGGATCCTGGGCTCCATCATCTGCTCGCAACAATCGGGTAGAGAAATGGGAAATAGGGGGAACAAGGCAACCGTGAGTACTCATCCAAAGTACTCGCAAGCAAGGAGCTACACTACATATGCATGGATATATGTGTAAAGGGCCATATCAGTGGACTGAACTGCAGAATGCCAGAATAAGAGGGGCATAGCTAATCCTGTCGAAGACTACGCTTCTGGCAGCCTCCGTCTTGCAGCATATAGAAGAGAGTAGACTGAAGTCCTCCAATTAGCATCGCATAGCATAATCCTAACCGATGATCCTCCCCTCGTCGCCCTGTGAGAGAGCGATCACCGGTTGTATCTGGCACTTGGAAGGGTGTGTTTTATTAAGTATCCGGTTCTAGTTGTCATAAGGTCAAGGTACAACTCCAAGTCGTCCTGTTACCGAAGATCACGGCTATTCGAATAGATTAACTTCCCTGCAGGGGTGCACCACATAACCCAACACGCTCGATCCCATTTGGCTGGACACACTTTTCTGGGTCATGCCTGGCCTCGGAAGATCAACACGTCGCACCCCCACCTAGACCAACAGAGAGGTCAGCACGCCGGTCTAAACCTAAGCGCCCAGGGGTCTGGGCCCATCGCCCTTAGCACACCTGCACGTTGCGTGGGCGGCCGGAAGCAGACCTAGCCTAGCAGGCGTTCCAGTCCAATCCAGCGCGCGCCGCTCCGTTGCTGACGTCATGAAGGCTTCGGCTGATACCACGACGTCGAGTGCCCATAACTGTCCCCGCGTAGATGGTTAGTGCGTATAGGCCAGTAGCCAGACTCAGATCAAACACCAAGATCTCGTTAAACGTGTTAAGTATCTGCGAACGCCGACCAAGGCCAGGCCCACCTCTCTCCTAGGTGGTCTGAACCTGCCCTGTCGCTTCGCCACAAAGATCCACTCAGAGGGCCGTCGGGACAAATGTCCTTTCGGACCCAATCCGTGGATCACTCGCGGGTACTCCTACGAGCCGACCCGTCTTTAGTCACCGCAAGTATCACATATAAAGTATATAGTATATACCCATGATCAACTCCTGAGTGATCACGGCCCGATAGTATAGCATGGCAGACGGACTAGAATGTAGGGCCACTGATGGATTACTAGCAACCTATACTAAGCATGTAGGATTGCAGGTAAGGTATCAACAGTAGTAGCAACAATGACAGGCTATACATCAGGATAGGATTAACGGAGAACAGTAACATGCTACACTACTCTAATGCAAGCAGTATAAAGGAGAGTAGGCGATATTTGGTGATCAAGGGGGGGCTTGCCTGGTTGCTCTGGCAAGAGAGAGGGGTCGTCAACACCGTAGTCGTACTGGGTAGCAGCGGCGTCGGTCTCGGTGTCTAGCGAGAGAAGAGGGGAAGAAACAATAAATATATTGCAAACAAATGCATGACGATGCATGACATGACAAAGCGTGATGCTAGGTGTGCCCTAACGCGGTACGAGGTGGTACCTGGTGAAGGGGGAAAACATCCGGGAAAGTATTCCCGGTGTTTCGCATTTTTGGACAGATGAACCGGAGGGGGAAAGTTGCGAGTTCGGTATGCTAGGGATGCGTGGCGGGTGAACGGGTTGCGTATCCGGATTCGTCTCGTCGTTCTGAGCAACTTTCATGTTGAAAATAATTTAATCCGAGTTACGGATTAAAAGATATGATTTTCTAAAGATTTTATTAATTTCTAGAATTTAATTAATTATTTAAATTAATTCGAAATGGATTTATGACATCAGCATGATGTCATGCTAACGTCAGCAGTCAACGGGGGTTGACTGGTCAACCTGACCAGTGGGTCCCACTGGTCAGTGTCACATTTTAATTAATCTATTTAATTAACCTAATTAGTATTAATTAGGGGGTGGGCCCCATTGTCATACTAATTAATTAGCTAATTAACTAACCAGGTTAATTAGATAACTAATGTTTAATTAGTTTAATTATTTATTTAGTTTAATTAATCAAAATTAATTAAGTTAATTATTCCTATAACTAATTAATTATATTTATTATTAATTTTTTTATAAATCCTCTTTTTTTTGGAAACGTTTTGTGGGGTGGGCCCCCAAGGTCAGTGGCTCAGAGGGAGCCTTAACGGGTGGACGTAACGGGCGGTGGGGCGGGACGGACCCTCCAGGGCTCGCGCGCACACGCCCGAGGCGTGGCCGCGGCCAAGGCGCGCCGCCAGCGAGCATGGCTCGGCGGGACAGGGCCTGCAGCGGCCGGAGATGGGAGGGGCCGCGGTGGCGCGGCAGAGGAGGCGGCACCGAGCGAAGCGACGACCAGCAGGCGGGGCACGACAGCGAGGCAAGTGCGCGTCCAGGGGGGTCGCGGGCGCTGCGACGGGCGGCGGTGGCGGACAGTAAGGGCAGGGGCGGCGCGAGCGCCGGAGTAGCCAGGGCGCGGGCGTATGACCCAACCGCGGCCGCCGGCGAGTGGAGGTCAGGCCACGGGCGGGAGCTCGCGACGCGGGGAGCAGGGGAGCGGCGCACGGCGACGGGACGGTGCTAGCGCGTGAGTGAGGCCGCGCGGTGGGGAGCGGCAGGGGCCGTGGTGAGCACGCAGTGAGAAGAGAGAGGAAGGAGGGGAGGTGGCGATGCGGCGCGGGCGCGTGCGGGGAGGTGGCGCGATGCAGGTGACGGAGATGGGGGGAGAGGGGGAAGCTCACGGGGAGTGGTAGGGACTAGGCAGTGGGCTCGACGGAGTTCGGGGAGGTCCGACGAGGGAGATCCGGCGACGGGCGGGGGAATGGGGCGGCCCGGCGAGGTGGGCTTCGGGATCCACTAGGCCAGCTTGGCCCGCCAGCGGTCGAAGGGGCGCGCGCGAGGAGGCCCGAGGCGGTCGCTAGCGGCCATGGGGATCGGGACGAGGAGCTCCTTTCCCCTGTGTGTGCGCTGTGTGGTGGCGGCGGTGTGGGAGGACGAGGGAGGGAGAGGGGAGATGAGTGGGGGAAGTGGGGGTCGTTGGATGGGGTTAGGGTTAGCGGGGCGTGGCCTATAGGCCAGGCGGGCGTGCCGGGAGTGGGCCGGCCCGTTCGGACGGCGGAGGACCAACTGGGCCACTTAGCCCAGTGGGGGGGGGGCTTTCTCTTTGTTTTTTTTGTTAGTTTAGTTTTTCTCTTTTGTATTTTTTCTTTTATTTATTAACTTTTCTGTTTTAAATCATTTTAAATTATTTAGGCCTTTTTTATAAAAATGTGCTTACTACACCATATTTATTTATGTAATATTTAGTACAACCCGAACATTTTTATTTTAATGTTTGAAAACTTTTATTATTTGCCAAACTTTGAATTTGAATTTTGGACCGGTTTTGATCTAACAATAGATTAGCAGCAGAATCCGAGGTGACGTGGCACCATTAGCGTGGGATCATTGTAGCTTAATTATCCGGGCGTCACACTTTTCTTCCAAAAATAAGTTCCGTGAAGTTTCAGGTCAATTGGACTCCGTTTGATTTTCTTTTTCTGCGATACTCTAAAACAAGGAAAAAACAGAAACTGGCACTGGGCTCTAGGTTAACAGGTTAGTCCCAAAAATCATATAAAATAGCATATAAATGCATATAAAACATCCAAGGTTGAGAATATAATAGCATGGAACAATCAAAAATTATAGATACGTTGGAGACGTATCAGCATCCCCAAGCTTAATTCCTGCTCGTCCTCGAGTAGGTAAATGATAAAAACATAATTTTTGATGTGGAATGCTACCTAACATATTGTTGGAAATATGCCCTAGAGGCAATAATAAATTAGTTATTATTATTATATTTCCTTGTTCATGATAATCGTTTATTATCCATGCTAGAATTGTCTTGATAGGAAACTCAAATACATGTGTGGATACATAGACAACACCATGTCCCTAGTAAGCCTCTAGTTGACTAGCTCGTTGATCAATAGATGGTTACGGTTTCCTGACCATGGACATTGGATGTCATTGATAACGGGATCACATCATTAGGAGAATGATGTGATGGACAAAGACCCAATCCTAAGCCTAGCACAAGATCATGTAGTTCGTATGCTAAAGCTTTTCTAATGTCAAGTATCATTTCCTTAGACCATGAGATTGTGCAACTCCCGGATACCGTAGGAGTGCTTTGGATGTGCCAAACGTCACAACGTAACTGGGTGGCTATAAAGGTACACTACAGGTATCTCCGAAAGTGTCTGTTGGGTTGGCACGAATCGAGACTGGGATTTGTCACTCCGTGTAAACGGAGATGTATCTCTGGGCCCACTCAGTAGGACATCATCATAATGTGCACAATGTGATCAAGGAGTTTATCACAGTATGATGTGTTACGAAACGAGTAAAGAGACTTGCCGGTAACGAGATTGAACAAGGTATCGGGATACCGACGATCGAATCTCGGGCAAGTATCGTACCGCTAGACAAAGGGAATTGTATACGGGATTGATTAAGTCCTTGACATCGTGGTTCATCCGATGAGATCATCGTGGAACATGTGGGAGTCAACATGGGTATCCAGATCCTGCTGTTGGTTATTGGCCGGAGAGTCATCTCGGTCATGTCTGCATGTCTCCCGAACCCGTAGGGTCTACACACTTAAGGTTCGGTGACGCTAGGGTTATAGAGATATTAGTATGCGGTAACCCGAAATTTGTTCGGAGTCCCGGATGAGATCCCGGACGTCACGAGGAGTTCCGGAATGGTCCGTAGGTAAAGAATTATATATCGGAAGTGCTATTTCGGCCATCGGGACAAGTTTTGGGGTCACCGGTATTGTACCGGGACCACCGAAAGGGTCCCGGGGGTCCACCGGGTGGGGCCACCTGACCCGGGGGGCCACATGGGCTGTAGGGGGTGCGCCTTGGCCTATATGGGCCAAGGGCACCAGCCCCAAGAGGCCCATGCGCCAAGAATCAAGGGAGAGGAAGAGTCCTAAAGGGGGAAGGCACCTCCGAGGTGCCTTGGGGAGGAGGGACTCCTCCCTGGCCGCACCCTTCCTTGGAGGAAGGGCCAAGGCTGCGCCTCCCCCCTCTCCCTTGGGCCCTATATATAGTGGGGGGAAGGGAGGGCAGCCCAACCTAAGCCCTGGCGCCTCCCTCTCCCTCCCATGACACATCTCCCTCCTCCCGCAGCGCTTGGCGAAGCCCTGTTGGAATCCCGCTACTTCCACCACCACGCCGTCATGCTGCTGGATCTCCATCAACCTCTCCTTCCCCCTTGCTGGATCAAGAAGGAGGAGACTTCGCTGCTCCGTACGTGTGTTGAACGCGGAGGTGCCGTCCGTTCGGCGCTAGGATCATCGGTGATTTGGATCACGACGAGTACGACTCCATCAACCCCGTTCTCTTGAACGCTTCCGCGCGCGATCTACAAGGGTATGTAGATCCACTCCTCCCTCGTTGCTAGATGACTCCATAGATAGATCTTGGTCACACGTAGGAAAATTTTGAATTTATGCTACGTTCCCCAACAGTGGCATCATGAGCTTGGTCTATGCGTAGTTTCTATGCACGAGTAGAACACAAAGTAGTTGTGGGCGTTGATTTTGTTCAATATGCTTACCGTTACTAGTCCAATCTTGATTCGGCGGCATTGTGGGATGAAACGGAGACTAGCTAAAGGTGAGCTGACGATATGTGTTGGAAGTGTTTCCAAGGTTGATATGATCAAGCATCGCACGCTCCCTCTACCATCAAGATTGGTATTAAAACCTAAATAATTGTTATTTGGTGTTTGCGTTGAGTATAGACATGATTGGATTATGTCTATCGCGATACGGTTATTCATTTAAGGAGAATAATGGTTACTCTGTTTATTTGAATAATACCTTCAATGGTCTTACGCCTAAAATGAATGGTTTATTGAATCTTGATCGTAGTGATACACATGTTCATGCCAAAAGATATAGGATAGTAATGATAGTACCACCTACTTGTGGCACTGCCACTTAAGTCATATCGGTATAAAACGCATGAAGAAGCTCCATGTTGATGGATCTTTGGACTCACTCATTTTTGAAAGGATTGAGACATGCGAACCATGTTTGTTGGTAGATGTGCATGAAGAAGCTCTATACAGATGGATCGTTTGGACTCACTTGATTTTGAATCACTTGAGACATGCAAATCATACCACATGGGCAAGATGACTGAAAGCCTCGTTTTCAGTAAAATGGAACTAGAAAGCAACTTGTTGGAAGTAATACATTTTGATGTGTGCAATCCAATGAGTGCTGAGGCATGTAGTGGATATCGTTATGTTCTTACTTCACAGATGATTTGAGTAGATGTTGACTATATTTACTTGATGAATCACGAGTCTGAATTATTGAAGGGTTCAAGTAATTTCAGGGTGAAGTTGAAAGATCGTCGTGACAAGAGGATAAAATATCTATGATATGATCATAGAGATGAATATCTGAATTACGAGTTTGGCACAGAATTAAGACATTGTGGACATTGTTTCACAACTAATACAGCCTGGAACACCATAGTGTGATGGTGTGTCCGAACATCATAACTGCACCCTATTGGATATGATGCATACCATGATGTCTCTTATCGAATTACCACGATAGTTTATGGGTTAGGCATTAGAGACAACCACATTCACTTTAAATAGGACACCATGTAATTCCGATGAGATGACACCATATGAACTATGGTTTAGAGAAACCTAAGCTGTCATTTCTTAAAAGTTTGGGGTTGCGATGCTTATGTGAAAAGTTTCAGGTTGATAAGCTCGAACCCAAAGCAGATAAATGCATCTTCATAGGACACCCAAAACAGTTGGGTATACCTCCTGTCTCAGATCCGAAAGCAATAAGGGATTGTTTCTAGAATCGGGTCCTTTCTCGAGGAAAAGTTTCTCTCGAAAGAATTGAGTGGGAGGATGGTGGAGACTTGATGAGGTTATTGAACCGTCTCTTCAACTAGTGTGTGACAGGGCACAGGAAGTTGTTCCTGTGGCACCTACAACAATTGAAGTGGAAGCTTATGATAGTGATCATGAAACTTCAGATCAAGTCACTACCAAACCTCGTAGGATGACAAGGATGCGTACTACTTCAGAGTGGTACGTAATCTGTCTTGGAAGTCATGTTGCTAGACAACAATGAACCTACGAGCTATGGAGAAGCGATGGTGGGCCCGGATTCCGATAAATGGCTCGAGGCCATAAAATCCGAGAAAGGATCCATGTATGGAAACAAAGTGTAGACTTTGGCAGAACAACTCGACGGTCGTAAGGCTGTTGAGTGCAGATGGATTTTAAAAGGAAGATGGACAATGATGGTAAATGTCACCATTAAGAAAGCTCGACTTGTCGTTAAGATGTTTTCCGACAAGTTCAAGGAGTGGACTACGATGAGACTTTCTCACTCGTAGCAATGCTAAGACTCTGTTGGAATTATATCAGCAATTACTGCATTATTTGTGAAATCTTGCAGATAGGATGCCAAAAACCATTGTTTCCTCGACGATTTTTGAGGAAAGGTTGTATGTGATACAATCGGAAGGTTTTGTCAATCCTGAAAGATGCTAACAAGTATGCCAAGCTCCGGCAATCCTTCTAGGGACTGGAGTAAGCATCTCGGAGTTGGAATGTATGCTTTGATGATGATCAAAGATTTTGGGTTTATACAAAGTTTATGAGAAACTTGTATTTCCAAAGAAGTGAGTGGGAGCACTATAGAATTTCTGATAAATATATGTTGTTGACATATTGTTGATCAGAAATGACGTAGAATTTCTGGAAAGCATATAGGGTTATTTGGAAAGTGTTTTTCAATGGAAAGCCTGGATTAAGCTACTTGAACATTGAGCATCAAGATCTATAAGGATAGATCAAAACGCTTAATGGTACTTTCAAATGAGCACATACCTTGACATGATCTTGAAGGTGTTCAATATGGATCAGTCAAAGAAGGAGTTCTTGCCTGAGTTGTAAGGTATGAAGTTAAGACTTAAAGCACGACCACGGCAGAAGAAAGAGGAATGACGAAGGTCGTCCCCTATGCTTTTATCATAGGCTCTCTACAGTATGCTATGCTGTGTACCGCACCTGAAGTGTGCCTTGCCATGAGTTAGTCAAGGGGTACAAGAGTGATCCAAGAATGGATCACAGGACAGCGGTCAAAGTTATCCTTAGTAACTAGTGGACTAAGGAATTTTCTCGATTATGGAGGTGGTAAAAGAGTTCGTCGTAAAGGGTTACGCCGATGCAAACTTTGACACTAATCCAGATTATTCTGAGTAGTAAACTGGATTCGTATAGTAGAACAGTTATTTGGAATAGCTCCAAATGTAGCGTAGTAGTTGCATCTACAAGATGACATAGAGATTTGCGAAGTGCATACGGATCTGAATGTTGCAGACCCGTTGACTAAAACCTCTCTCACAAGCAAAACATGAACAAACCCAGAACTCATTGAGTCTTAATCACATGATGATGTGAACTAGTTTAGTGACACTAGTAAACTCTTTGGATGTTGGTCACATGGCGATGTGACCTGTGAGTGTTAATCACATGACGATGTGAACTAGATTATTGACTCTAGTGCAAGTGGGAGACTATTGGAAATATGCCCTAGAGGCAATAATAAATTAGTTATTATTATTATATTTCCTTGTTCATGATAATCGTTTATTATCCATGCTAGAATTGTATTGATAGGAAACTCAAATACATGTGTGGATACATAGACAACACCATGTCCCTAGTAAGCCTCTAGTTGACTAGCTCGTTGATCAATAGATGGTTATGGTTTCCTGACCATGGACATTGGATGTCATTGATAACGGGATCACATCATTAGGAGAATGATGTGATGGACAAAGACCCAATCCTAAGCCTAGCACAAGATCATGTAGTTCGTATGCTAAAGCTTTTCTAATGTCAAGTATCATTTCCTTAGACCATGAGATTGTGAAACTCCCGGATACCGTAGGAGTGCTTTGGGTGTGCCAAACGTCACAATGTAACTGGGTGGCTATAAAGGTACACTACAGGTATCTCCGAAAGTGTCTGTTGGGTTGGCACGAATCGAGACTGGGATTTGTCACTCCGTGTAAACGGAGAGGTATCTCTGGGCCCACTCAGTAGGACATCATCATAATGTGCACAATGTGATCAAGGAGTTTATCACAGTATGATGTGTTACGAAACGAGTAAAGAGACTTGCCGGTAACGAGATTGAACAAGGTATCGGGATACCGACGATCGAATCTCGGGCAAGTATCGTACCGCTAGACAAAGGGAATTGTATACGGGATTGATTAAGTCCTTGACATCGTGGTTCATCCGATGAGATCATCGTGGAACATGTGGGAGCCAACATGGGTATCCAGATCCTGCTGTTGGTTATTGGCCGGAGAGTCATCTCGGTCATGTCTGCATGTCTCCCGAACCCGTAGGGTCTACACACTTAAGGTTCGGTGACGCTAGGGTTATAGAGATATTAGTATGCGGTAACCCGAAATTTGTTCGGAGTCCCGGATGAGATCCCGGACGTCACGAGGAGTTCCGGAATGGTCCGTAGGTAAAGAATTATATATCGGAAGTGCTATTTCGGCCATCGGGACAAGTTTTGGGGTCACCGGTATTGTACCGGGACCACCGGAAGGGTCCCGGGGGTCCACCGGGTGGGGCCACCTGCCCTGGGGGGCCACATGGGCTGTAGGGGGTGCGCCTTGGCCTATATGGGCCAAGGGCACCAGCCCCAAGAGGCCCATGCGCCAAGAATCAAGGGAGAGGAAGAGTCCTAAAGGGGGAAGGCACCTCCGAGGTGCCTTGGGGAGGAGGGACTCCTCCCTGGCCGCACCCTTCCTTGGAGGAAGGGCCAAGGCTGCGCCTCCCCCCTCTCCCTTGGCCCTATATATAGTGGGGGGAAGGGAGGGCAGCCCAACCTAAGCCCTGGCGCCTCCCTCTCCCTCCCATGACACATCTCCCTCCTCCCGCAGCGCTTGGTGAAGCCCTGTTGGAATCCCGCTACTTCCACCACCACGCCGTCGTGCTGCTGGATCTCCATCAACCTCTCCTTCCCCCTTGCTGGATCAAGAAGGAGGAGACGTTGCTGCTCCGTACGTGTGTTGAACACGGAGGTGCCGTCCGTTCGGCGCTAGGATCATCGGTGATTTGGATCACGACGAGTACGAGTCCATCAACCCCATTCTCTTGAACGCTTCCGCGCGCGATCTACAAGGGTATGTAGATCCACTCCTCCCTCGTTGCTAGATAACTCCATAGATAGATCTTGGTGACACGTAGGAAAATTTTGAATTTATGCTACGTTCCCCAACAACCGCGACGACGTCTGCCTCGACTCGCGTTACGCTAAGACATGGTGGTACTGATGTCACGTGCTCGTCTCGGCGTCCGTCATCGCTACTGCGACGACGTCCGCCTCGACTCGCGTTAC